>NC_043760.1:9037821-9200393 GCF_902148845.1 Salarias fasciatus
TGTGTGTGTGTGTGTGTGTGTGTGTGTGTGTGTGTGTGTGTGTGTGTGTGTGCACCAGCTGTTCCCACAGATCGAAGAGGCGATGGTGCAGCCGCTCCGAGAGTCAAGAGACCGATACGAGGAGCTCAAGCAGATCGACGACGCCATGAATGAGGTTGGGAGAGTTTCCGCGCGCGAGTGAATAAATCCAGACGTGCTCCTCGGCGCAGACGCTCGGTAACGGGCGTGTTTTCGCTCCCCTCAGGTGCAGAAGAAGAAGAGCGAAAACTTGACCATGGGAGGGAAGAAGAAGTAAAGGGTTTGGAAAAGGTGGGACTGAACGGCTGCGCCGGCAGGCGGCGAGGTTCACGGAGCAGATTCCACAGCGTTCCTGATGAATGGTGTGTGTGTTTCAGTGGAAGTAGAGTCAGAGTGAAGCACTGTGACCACAGAGGGAGCCGGAGTGGCGCTCCACCCTCCGAGAGCCGGCAGAGAACCTGCGCAGTGTGTTCTGTAGATTTCCAGGGCGTCGCAGGACAAAGGCGTTGTGTGTTTTGAGGCGGCGTTACAGACCACTGAAGGTCTCCGTGACCACACAAGACAATCCAAAGTCTTCATCAGGGATTTCAGCATTTGTACCGCACAGTCAACAATATTTGGATTTGTACCTTGAAACGGTTTTTTTCCTTTTTTTTTTTTTTTGTTTAAATTTTTAGTGTGTGGGTTTTTTACAAATTGTACAGATTTTTAGTCACGTTTGTTCTTTCCTACAAAAAAAAATTAAAGAGATTACTTTAATTACCAAACTCCTGGACTCACCTCTTTCCTTGTTCAGTGCAGAATACAGAGCGAGTGTGTTTACAGCCGCAGACTGAGCCTTCAGAGCAGTGAGGACCTGAGGCTCTGCTGCTGGTTTTCATCAGGACCAGTAGAGATTCAGTGGGATCCTGAACAGACGATACTGTACACCGCTTCCATGGAGCTGATGCTCAAGAAATTCTGATAATTTAGTTAGTGATGAAAGAAACAGAAGGCTGAGCTTAACAAAGCTTTAATGTGAAAAATGAAAAAGAAACTCTAAGCAAAATCAAACGATCCTTCACGCAGACGCCTCCTTCTTGGCCCTCTTGTTGCCGTTCGGTCTTTGAGCCTTGGTCCTCTTCAGCTGCTGCTCCTCCAGCCGCTGCTGCTTCTTCTGCAGGTACGCAGACACGTTGTCGTAGCTGGACTTCTGCAGCTGCTCAAAGCGATTGTGCGTCCTCACGGAGGCTGTGTGGCGGAGCAAAGAGTGTTGGACTCTCTTCTCAGAAACATTCCCTCCATCGCCTCTGGGAGCGTGCCGACTCACCCTCAAGTGTCTCCCAGTGGGGCCTGAACGCCTCCGTCACCCTGTTCAGTTCAGGATCCTCGGCGTCACACTAGAGGGAGCCAGAGAGCAGACGTGAGCGCCAACAGAGATGTCTGCACACCACACTGAGTGTATAAAAACTCTGTTTCTACCACCAGAATGAGGTTCTAAATCTTGTACTTTGGTCACTTTTTCATAGATTTTTTAGGAGGAATAATGTCTTTCAGCGGTGGAAGCTGCTTGTAGCTCGGTTGTGAAGGTATGAGAGTGTGTGACGGTGTGTGAAGTGGTCACGCTGTTACCTCCCAGGAGCTCTGTTCATAAGCGTACAGCCGGAGCGGCTCGTCGCCAGAATCCATCAGCACCCACAGCCTTCCCTCGAGGTCAAAGGTCATGTCCAGAGGACAGTGGGGCAGGCGGAGGCTGCTGTGAGGAACCAGCTTCTCCTCGCCCTCCTCCTGCAGAGTGAAGACCTCCAGCGTGGACACTCTGCGCTCACACACACACACACACACACACACACACAGCGTGCAGTCAGAGCCGTCCAGAGCTCCTCTTTGCCTCTGACCCAGTTTCAGCGGGCGCTCCAGAGGCAGGTGAACTGCCCCTCTGTCGGTCCAAAAATACCCCGGAGCCATGTGCAACAAACATGTCACTGCCAAGTGAAGGTCAACCGGCTGGAGCTCATGTTCTCACTGTGACACACACACACTCACTCACTCACTCGTACACACACAGCTTTGATTCAATGAATGGGTGAAAGCAAGGTTGGCAAACACGTGACGAGGGGCCCAAAACTAGCCCACCTGAAGGCTCATTGTGGCCTGCAGGACTTATCTGACTCAGACTGAGTTTACTGTCATTGAAAGCAGCTCTATGATGAGAAGTCAACAGTTTCTCATAGTGAGTGAGAATTAGGGATCACTTGAAGAAAACAGATAAAAATATGTAAAAACAGGAAACGCTTAATTGATGAAGAATAAATACTTTGACCTTGTTCCACGAGGAATAAACCTCTGAACACAATGACGCCTTGATCTGCTGCAGCTTTGCAGTGAGAGGAGCTGACAGATCAGTGATGAAGACGATAAATTAAACAACTGCGGGACTAATCCTGGTCCTGGAGAGTCTCTGGGCTGCATGCTTTAGGGCTCTCCTGGGACCAGGATGAGACACCCAAATCAATGCTGTAAAAGATGAGCTCCATGCTATCGAGCTCCACAGGTCGTCCAAGTGCAGGAACAAGAAAGAAGATGACTCAAAGCACAGGATGTTTCATTCAACCAAGTTCGATGCGGTTTATCAAACCCTGTATGAACAAGACTGATGGAAGGAAACGGGGACACACACCTCTCACACTGCACAGCCACATGACGACCATCGGGAGAGCTGCTGATTCTGGACACAGTCTGACTCTGGAAAAGAAAAGGAAAATGGTGGAAGACTTCCACAGAGCAGGATCTCTGTCCCAGCAGGACGTCTTGTAATGTTAAAGGATCAAACTGACAGGAAACAAACATGTTACCCAGCTAGCTTCACTCTGTGATCACAGGAAAGGTAAGAAGAGTTCTTCAGGGAGAAACCCACGGTGCTTAAGGCTTTAAACAAAGGTGTGAAAACACACTGATGTCTGATACTTCCCTCCAGCAACACATCCAACTGCGACGGCATTTCTCCGTTAGCAGAGGCTCAGCTCTGCATCCACAGCATACCATTTGCAGCAGAATGTTCTGGTTTAACAGGCTCTCACATGCAATCAACTCTCGTGTTTGAGTTTAATGTCACTAAAGGTGCTATTCTTAGTGGATCAACCACAAAACTCACACTATTTATGTGAGCGTGCACACAGTCGGTGTTACTATGCGGTGTCCTTGGACCGTGCTCACCTCAGAGCTCTCCGTCTCTGTCTCCGCCTTCCTGAGGTCTCGGCTCTGCAGTCTGCGGCCTCGCTCCAGCTCCCACAGCTTCAGTGTCCCATCCTGACAGAGGACAACACATCAGAACCACTGAGGACACACAGGATGACTTAACACGACACATCCTTTCAGCTTCCTGCTGAACACTAAGGGTGAAGGGCTTCACGGTTTTAACATTTCAGGCCCTCTGCAATGTTACACTGAAGCTTTCACTTATTAAAGGTGCATTAAGGAGTTTTACAGCCTTAAAAATACTTATTTTCCACCATAAATATGTTACACATTTTTAATGATGTGTACAATGCGCCCTAACATATTCATTACAAGTACCGCTAACAGCGCTAAATTGTCACTTAAAAGTTGCAGTGCCGGTCCGGCACCAGAATTTTTGGGGAGAGAATTTGAAAGGAAGGACGTAATGCACGCTCCGGCTGGTTAGGTTTCGTTTTGTCCGCCATTACTCCGCCAGATGCTTAGTGAGCAACAACTGCGCAGGATCTTCCAGAAAGTAAGAAAAGACTGGCTTCTAGCACTGCCACAGCTCCAGCACAGACTCCACCAGGTAAAAGAAACTTACATTTTACTTGAGCGCTACTAAACGAGCGAGGAAGGAGTTCCCCTCTTCCGTGCACGTGAGCCACAGGGACGAGTTTTTCACTAAGCTGCATTACGGCCAAGGCCTGCAGGGGGCGCTTTTTCACACAAAACGTGCAAACTCCTTAATGCACCTTTAATATACACACTACATGATGAAAAGTTCTTTAAAAAAAGTCAAAACTATTAGAAGAAGCAGAATGAAAAACATCCAAAGGAAAGGAATCACAAGTGAACAGTTTTTAGAAAAGAAAACACCAATTTTCAAAAGATAGAATAAAAGGGTTATTTACATATACATTTGTGAAAACCACATCCACAGCTTCAGGTTACAGACATAGATCACTGAAACATTTTGAGGACGTACCCCCGATCCAGAGAGCAGCCAGAGAGGATGCTGTGAGTTGATGTGGAGAGCACTGACGAACCTGAGAGAAAGTACAGGTCAGGAAACACACAAATCGACACCGACACAGACACACACAGAGACACACTCACTGCTGGTGTCCCAGGCAGAAGGACTGGATGTTGTGTGGAGACCTGAGTTGGCTCACTCTGATCTTCTCGTCGCGGTCGGCCGTGATGATGTACCTGTTGTCTGGAGATACAGTCTGAAAACACAGCAGGAGTCAGTCGTCAAGCTGAAGCACACAGAAAACAAGAGGTGTGTGAGACTGCGTCCCTTCAGACACACAGGAGTTTCTTACCACAGCTAACAGCATGGACAGGTGGCCCATCTTCAGCTCGCCCTCCCTCTGCGGCTCCGTCACCGAGAAGGAATACACGTCTCCTGACTTGTCTGCCACCAGCAGCTCCTCCTCAGTCTGGCTGAACACCAGCGCCGTGCACCTCCTCGCCACCCACCTGGAAACACACACACACACACACACCTGTCACTTCCACCTGTGTGAGCGCACAGAGCTGCGGTGCAGATGGTACCTGGTGCTGATGCAGCTCCATGACGGCTCGCTGCCAAACAGGACGAGCCTCTTGGAGTCGTCGGTCACAGCCAGCAGCTTTCCGGAGCCAGACACAGCCAAGGCAAGGATCCGGTCGCTGCCCGAGTCGTCCTGGGTGCTGCCGTCACTGACAACAGAGCAGACAGCCCGTCTTCTGAGGGCCTGCTGGAATTGTTTTCACGTGTTGTTTCCTGCCTGAGGTGCGTTTACCTGAGCTTCTCATCCTCTGTACTCTTCGTCCTCTTCTCAGCAGTGCTGCAGTCAAACACAAACGCTTCCCTGCAAAAACAAACACAAAAGCCAACTTTAAAAACGGGAATATTTCATGTCACGTGGTGTTTAACTAATTCAGTGGAAGAAGGAAATCAGAAGTATGAGCTTGACAAAAATGGAAAAATAAATGTTCTTAAAAAAACAACCAAGAAAAATATTCTGACTTTTTTTAGCATAGCCATAGAAAATAAATTATGTGACTAAAGAATATTGTGTATTATTTGTTTTCGTTAACTGCCTGTTTCAAAAATTCACATAATCCAGAGTTCGTGTGAAATATCCTGATTACACCAACTGTTTTAAAATGAAATCCGTTTAAATGACACTTCCAAGTCTTCTGAACATTTTCAAATTAATGTCGAACTGAAGTTCAGATTCTGGTTTCAAAGCCTGATGAATGAGGAGTGTGATCTGATGACAGCACATCCCAGCTGTAAACCCTGATCTGACTGATCACATGGCCTCAGTGTGGAGCTGAGCTACTTCCTGGTGGAAACACAGCACGTCTCTGAGCAGAAGCAGCGCGAGGAGGACGTGAAAAGGAGCACTTCAAACCTTTTCTCTGTTCTGTGGACTGCTACCAGCTTCTGGTCGCAGCTGAACACCATCCACTGTCCACACGACTCCACCGCCACCATGTTTCATACAGAAGACGCATTGACTTCCCGCACGTGAAGCATAGCCCTATATAAACAGAACTATAGATATTTATAAATAGACTCCGCGTATGAGCTGACCTATTTTGGGTGCCATTTTGGAAGAGGACGTACGGTTTCATTGAGGGGAGGAGATCTTGATAACATTCGAATAATGTGGACTGGTTGGATTCAAAACAACATTTTAACGTGACTTAGGCTGTTAAGAACGAATAATTTACTGAAAATTTATAGATTTATGTATATAAGAACAGCATTCTTCCTCAATGCAAGAGAATGGCCTCACCCAATATGGTGGCCATGCTTAACGTCGACTCCAGAGATTCCGTGGAAGTTCCGATTCTATGCTTGCTTATCTATGATTTCCCATATTGACGTCTGTGATGTGCGACGGGAAATCACACAAACGCACTTTTTTCTCACAAACGCTGTACATTCATAACAAGACATCTAGTTGCTTAAAATATGCATTATCACGCAGACGGACATTTGAGGCAGCGGGCATAGATTACGTGATTTCATTCCTGGAAAGATTGATGAAGATTTCGTTACCTTGATGAAAACGCGTTGTTTTGGTTCTTGTGAAAAAACACTCAGAATCTTTTGGTTGTTATGACAAAAATACATGTTCATAAATGTCAATTCTTAAGGGGAGAACCTTCTTTGCTGTTTTTTTTTTTTTTGGGGGGGGGGGTCAAACAACACATTCAATCAATTTAGCACTCTGAAAAAGAAAAAAACTATGACAGCATGCAGTTTATGTCATTTTTATTTGATTTATATCCCCAAGTGCTTGTTTAAATACAACACTTTATCTGAAAAAGAATACTATCCGATTAATCTAATCTATCTTGCTAAATTTTATATTTACATATGTAAAGTAAAACCCATGTTTTTGTGTCTTCATGAAAGAATTTCGAATTGTCCTTTAAATTAATATCTGCTGCTAAAACAAATAAGCTGTCGAAAGTATGAGACTACTCCTATTTCTGTCTTTTAATTACCATTACTCATGACAGTTGGTATGTTTTAATTGTGTTTGTTTATCTGTCCTTTTTCATTTGATTTTTATGTCATGTTTATCTCTTCTGATATTTGTTTAATTAAAAATTAAAAAATAATGAAAAAGCGGTTTGTGATTCATAAAGCTACATTTATGAATGCAAAATTGTGTTTGATTAAAAAAACCAAACACCTTTTGCTGTCGCGTAAAAATTACGTCAGCACGCAGCTACGCGGGTCACGTCCACAACACCAACACGCAGGCCACGCCCCCTGCAGAAAGTACAGAATGTACAGAAGCTGTACGTTTCAACGTAGACCAAGAATGAAGCCCTGTGACATTAGAAATAAACGTTCCCCCACGGAATAACTGCATGTTCACAGAAAAGCATCTCTTTTACCAAGAAAACACCGAACGGAATTCAGGAGTCGCTCACTGAATGAATGAATGACTCCAGAGGTGTAGTAGTGAGAAGCAAAGCTCGCATTCAGAGAAAATAACACACGCGGACATTCAGCAGAGACACAATAGCACGTACAAAGCTCATGTATGAGGCACAGGGAGTGTAAATAAGGAGCTGAGAGAAGCCTGCGTGGAGAGGAGGAAGGGGGCGTTCACTGTCCGGAGCGCATGTTACATAAAAGGTGGGAAAGTAGAGAGAGTGCCATGCTGCTGCTGGAGTCCTGAACGGAGCTGACACCACTGAATCTACCTCTTTATTTCACCCAGAGGTAACGACACACTCCCACCCCTCTGCTTTTCCTTAGCTTCCATGTTTCACCCGAGCAGCGCGCGTGTTTTGTTGTCGTTGATGTTGCTGTTTTTAAAGCCCGTTGTGACGGTACGCTTTGTACCACTTCGTCGTCTGTTCTCAGATATGTAATCGTGTTTGTTGTTGTAATAATCCCATGTGTTGTTGTTGACCACAGTGCACAGAAAGATGGCGGCGTCCCTGCTGAGGATAGGACGACTGAACTGCATCAAGGTAACATCTCCACCCATCGATAACATGCATGCTCAGGGAGATTGATCCTCGCTCGGCGCATGGTCAGACGGTGAAGATCCATGCAGACTTGTTGCGGTGGCGTCAGGAGAAATGGAGTGGTTGTTGCAGCTGGGGGACAGAGGACGCCTCACAGGCCTGTCAGCTGGACTGATCCTGAATGTGACTTTGTGTCTGCATGTTAGAGGGGCCACCAGGGCCTCCTTCTCCAACATTATGCTGTCAGTGTGTGTTTGTCCAGGCATCCAAACACGCATAAAAACTACCAAATCACTTCAAATTTGACTTAAGACTGTTTTAAAGTGACTTTGTCTCAGTTTCTGAAATTTCAGAATGAAGTAATAATTCAGAGAGTGATATCTGAAATCTCAGATTAAAGTTGGAGTGATAAAATGGTCTGAATTTTCCTGCTCTTTCTGGTTCATGTTAAAATGGGATCAGAGGAGGTGGTTTTGAACCTTTATGATCTGATCAGACTATATGGAAAAAACTAAGGATGTTCGATCACACAGGCCCGATACCGATCGATTGATTTGAATATATGACGATTCCGATACTTTCACGATCCAATATTTGCATTGTTATTGCTATATTGCAAATAGACTTGTGGTATATCATAGTAGTAACTAAGTTTTCTAAAGCTAGAAATGTCATTTAAAGAAGCATGGCTGCGCTAGAATGATTGCAAGACTATGCAAAATAATCTAAGAATCCATTTTAACTTACTCAGTTGCAAAAAAAAAACTGTTTCACTCTGTGCTGTCTTTGCCCATTCTGTTTCCACCATGTGCCATAAAATACAGACTGCTGACATGTTAGCCACTGGATCGATAATGCTGCTAACAGCATGGTGGCTATTCGTCCATTTCCGGCAGGTCACAAATGGGATTCGGTAGAGGGAAGCTGACATAAAAAAGATTGGTGAAGTGATCTGCTGATTTTGGCCATACTCAATCAAAAGCCGCTAACGTTAGCCCCTATCCGATATCCACAAATCTAAACGGGACACACCTGGTGGAAACAGCACACCAGTGGGAAGAATCCCACTTGGTGGAGCTTTATGTGCAAATCTGTCAATAAACTACACAACAACCTGGTTGCTTGTGAAACAGAAAGATGTGAAAATGGTAAATAAGACACAAAAGAAAAGTTTGAAGATCATAATAACCATATCTTTAAGCTATCTAGGTCTAGAGGTGAGGAAAATGTACTTTCCGTCCAGCAACAAAATGTGTGTTACATATTGTAATCTTCATACTTCCTGGTCAAACTGGATGTGGAAATGATCATGTATCAAAGCAGTGCGGGATTGATCCGTTCATTGAATGTTTGAATCCACAGTTTGTTTTCTTCATTCAGTTGTCATGTAAACAGGATAATCTGATCTCTCCATCAGAAACCAATCAAAATGAAGAATAAAGGAACACACTTTTTTGTGGTTAATATTTCACTCATTTAATAACCATTTAATTGATATCCGTAACATAAACACTTTCAGTGGTTTGAATTTAACAAATGTGTGTTTGTGCCTACAGTGTCTGCAGGCTGAGAGCTGGCTCGCTCTGAGCAGGGCGCCCACAGCTGTAGCTTTCAGCTCAAAGTCTGGAGGTTCCAAGAAGCCGTCTAAAAAGAGTTCAGGTAGGTGCCGTCATGTCATGTGACCAAGCTTCTCTTCTTCTCACACAAAGTTTGAACTGTGGTTCAAGTATCTCTGACCTCTTTGATCTCTTTGAGGAAATGTGTAAGCCTTCACACATACAGACTCTTCACTAAATTGTAAAACGTTAATGTTTTCATGGACATGAAATCCATTAAAAAAACAGCCTGTTCCTGTATTGAAACCCACCACCTGCTGCATGTCAATTTTTATAGTTTATCTACAACATGGTGTTGAAACATATTTGTCCAGTTGCTTCAACAAGCCATTTTTGAACCTGGTTTTATTTATTTATTTATTTTTAAAGTTTTTCTTCATCAATTCAATAAATAAACTAGAGCTGGGAAACTATTGAAAACTAATCTGATTAATGTCTCTGTATTATTTAAGACAAAATGTTTTTTAATTCAAAGTGATCAAATCACCTAGCAAAATCAATCAATAGATGATGATGAAGATTTATTTTAATTTTGGAAGAATATAACAAAATTTCATTTGGTAGCAGCTAAAAAAAGTTATAGTTACAGATGAGCTTGGTTCTGGTATCAGTCCAGATTTTCCCAGTTTGGGATTACTGAAGTAACTCTCTACTGTCAATCCTTCTGCCTATAACTGCAGGATCACCTTGTTGCTGCATCTGTGCGCTCTGCCATCTTGTGTTTAAGCAACAAAATTGTCTTTATTGTTCATTTCTTTTTAAACTTTGAACTTGAAGTGTGTATTTTAACTAACAGTACAAATAATCATTTGTTTTTGAAGGAGCAAGAATTGTTTATTAAAAGAAACCAATAGTTCCTGTGGTCCTTAACCACCCTGGAACAAACAGCAAGGCTCCCTAGCTGCTAACGTCCAGCGCGTTCTCTGTATCCTGTTAACGTTTGGTCACTGTGAAAGGGGGTACAGTTGAAGAATTGGATTGATGTTGTTCACAGTTTACATTTGTGCATATGTTTATGTTAATTTAATTCAGCTTTATTTGTAAAGCCCCAAGCATAACAGTCACTTCTAGGTAGTTCTACAGAGACAAACCCAACATTTCCACATGAGGTAGCATAAGGGAACTTTGTGAAGGCAAAGCTCCCCTTGTTTGTTAAAAGTGTCACCTTGTCTACACTGCCAGTCAAAAGTTTTACAACGCCTACATTTTTCCAGGTTTTTAATCATAATTCAAATCCAATTAACAGCTTGAAATGGTACAAAGGTAAGTGGTGAAATGCTAGAGGTGAAAAAAATAAGGTTACTCAAAACTGAAATAAAATGTACATCGTAGGATTTTACAAACAAAGCCTTTTTCACGGATCAAAAAATGGGTTTCAAAGCTGTTCTACAGCAGTGGATGTTGATCCTGCCTTGAAAGTTGATGTATTTCCTGCAAGTGTTCCAACTTTCTGGAGAACTTACAACCTCCTCCATCTGCATAAAAGCCATGTTGGAGCACACTGTGGTACCAAACCCTTATGGTCATCAGTGGAACAGTTTTGTACTGCAGAAATTCAGGTGTTGCAATAACAATGGAGAGAAAAAGGCCATTCCCAATGAAAGAGAGACAGACCATCATAATGCTTCAAAATGGAGGTCTTTCCTGCGGGGACATTCAAAGAAAGTGGAGGCGTCAGTAGTTTCTTCCACCATCAAGACGCTCAGAAACTTTTAAAGGAAGATGCCTGGCAGACTTAAAGTTGCAACAGACCCATAAGGCAAGTTTCTGAGAGTTCTTGCCTGATAGGTGGCTCACAGGACAGAACACTACTGGTTATAACAAGCAAAACTTTGTTTCAAATGTGGAGAGAGGACTTGGACACTGCAGTTTTGACAGGAGCTTTTGCAGCAAGAAAGCAATTGCCAAGACACTCAAGAGTCAAACATTCTTGATTGGGTCATGAAACACCGCCATTGGACTTCTGAAGACATCAACTGTCCAACATGAAGGAGGAAGTGTGATGTCTGGAGCTGTTTTTGTGGATCCAGCACGATGCAGTACCCTCTGGTTTGGGTCTGGGTCAAAGGTTCATCCTGCAGCAAGATGATGACCCAAAACATGCCACAACTACATTATGGAAAAAAGAAGATGATAACTTCAAAGGATGGAGTGTCCAGCAAATTCTCCAGACTTAAACCCCACTGAGCTGGTCTGGGATGAACTGGTCAGAAGCGTGTATGCAGAACATGCCACTCATTTAAGGGAACTTCTGCCACAGAGTAGGAAGAACCAAATGTTCTTGACCAAAGGTGAGGGTGGGATTGAAGACCGACCAGTAAGGAGAGTGGTTTGCTTTGCAGCTCAGCTCCTCTTCACTACAACAGTCCGGTAGAGTGACTGGATTCAGCTGCCCGTTCAAATCTGAGGTAGATTTCATCGTCTTTCCTCCCATCACTCGTGAAGCATGCCATGCTTTTCCATGAGAGAGCCATGGACTCGGATTTGGAGGTGCTGATCCTCTTCATGCTCAGCAGTGAACTGTTCCAGTCAATGCTGGAGACCAACATGTGACTGTGCCAGGAGAAGATCATCTACATAAAGCAAGATGCCACCTGGAGTACGGGTCTGTGTACTGCTCATCAGTTGCGTGTCCCCACTAGAGCGGTTTGAATGTAGGCAGGGTTCTGAACGCCTCAGGACGCAGGTATATGACGTCATTACGCGACTGTAAACATGGCGCTTGCAGTGACTCCTCAGCTGCTCTGCTCAGCCCAAAGTGAAGCTGTGAGCCTCCATTTCTCTGTGAGACAGCTTGGAAAACTTTCTCTTCTTGAACAGCACCCTCCCGTTCTGGATAGGTGTGTGTTGCTCGTCGTCAGGAGACCAATGCAGTGACGGTCGTTACTACCAATCAGCAGACGGCAGTGTTGTAGCTCCTCCCTGGGATACCTGTACCGATGCACCTGGCACCTCAACGGAGAAGTACCGAGAAGTATCCACAGCTTTAGTCAGTGGAAATGCATGACAACCAGACCCGGACTGTGCTGCACCACCAATAGAGGCGCTGTGGAAATGAGGCTTATGCTACCTAAACAGCTCACACAAGACATCTCAGGGGACTTGACCATGAGCCTTTATAGGCCACAGAACACAAGTGAAACTGGATTGGCAAACTCCTATACTTTCTGAATTGTGGCTATGTTTAGACAGAAAGGCTTGCGTGGCCTAGTGATTTTCAGAGCTATGCTGTCTGAAGCACATGGACCTGCTAGCCACATAAGCGATGGCCTGAAAAACACAACCAGATCTCACTCATTGGAATGTTAACAATCATGCACTCTTCCCGGACAAGGATCACTGCTACCCACCCCTAGAGCCATTCCTGGGGTTGGTGTTGGCTGGCGAGTGCCTGGTGACTGGCTACCCCAAATATCCTGCCCAAACGAACCAAGTGGGAGGGCTATGTGGACCAACCACCCGTGAAGTCCAGCCAGGGGGAATGGTGCATTGCTAACGCAGTGTGAGAGAACAGCCAAGTGCCATCATGGGTCCCTGCGACAGAAAATGGGTCTTTTTTTTCCTTTAACTGACATTGTTCATTTGTTCTATGCTTTCATTTCAGGGAACCATGAGACATTAAGCTAAGTTACTGTCCATGAGAAACTGGGGTGTTGTAAAACTTTTGACTGGTCATGTAGATTCATTATCTTTGGACCGATTATAAGTTGTTGTTGTCATTTTTTTTCTCTTCAACAGTGACAACTTGTGCAGGGCTTGAACTTCTTTCAAACCTGCCTGAAAGTCAAAGTGTTTTCTCAAATGCTTGCACCACAGTTCATCCTTTCACTTTGGGTTTTCCCTCCACCTGTTAATGACAGACCACAAACGTGCTGCATTTACGTTAATGTTCTTACCTGCTAAAAGTTAACAAAGCTTTCATTTAATGCAATTGCAGTGTCATTAGGTAACTCTTAGTCTTCCTTTGTTAATATTCTTTGGCACTTTCTTGTAAATCCAAACAGCAGCAGATACCACCTTCAGTACATCGTCTTGTGTTTGATGTTGGAATTTTGTTACAGTGGGGTTTTGGGATATTGTATCACTCAGCCATGTACACATGTAAAACAATAATGCATTCTGTCTGCTTGCACTCCTTCATCCTAGACAAAAATGACCCTAAAACATACTTCGATATAGAGAAACTTGTTCAACACAAAACATATGAGTTGCCCAAGAAAGAAGCTTCGTCTACAGCAGCGGCAGCAGCTGCAGCGGCAGAAGCTGCCACTGCTGCAGCCCAGGCTGCCTCAACTCCCCCTGCCGAACCCACCCCAGAGCCTGCTGTGGCCAACGTTGTCGCCGAAAGTTCCCCCGTCGTAGAAGCTGCTGCAGCTGCACCGGTTGTGGAGGCCGTCTCAGAAGCCGTTGCAGAAGCTGCACCAGTGGTGGAGGCCGTTGCAGAAGCTGCACCAGTAGTGGAGGCCGTTGCAGAAGCTGCACCAGTGGTGGAGGCCATTGCAGAAGCTGCACCAGTGCCGGAGGCCGTTGCAGAAGCTGCACCAGTGGCGGAGGCCGTTGAAGAAGCTGCACCGGTAGTGGAGGCCGTTGCAGAAGCTGTCGCAGAAGTTGTCGCAGAAGCTGCACCAGTGGTTGAAGCTGTTGCAGAAGTGGTTGCAGAAGCCGTTCCAGTGGTTGAAGCTGTTGCAGAAGTTGTTGCAGAAGCCATTCCAGTGGTTGAAGCTGCCTCCCCAGCTCCTGAAGCCCCACCTGCGACTGAGGACACAGCAGCTGAAGTTCCTGTTGAAGCTGCTCCTGCTGCTGAAGTTGAAGCTGCCCCGGAGCCAGTGGCAGAAGCAGCACCGGAACCAGTGGTAGAAGCGGCACCAGAGCCAGTTGTTGAGGCCGCCCCGGAGCCTGTGGTAGAAGCGGCACCAGAGCCAGTTGTTGAGGCCGCCCCGGAACCAGTTGTTGAGGCCGCCCCGGAGCCTGTGGCAGCAGCGGCGCCGGAGCCCGTTGTTGAGGCTGCCCCAGAGCCGGTGGCAGAAGCTGACGGAGGAGAGCCGTTGGTTGCAGCAGTTGAACCATCTGAGGGTACACACTACAGCCTTACTCTCCCCTTCAATCCTCACCTGTCCCTCTGTGGGTGGAGCAGTCCTCCAGTTCTTTCTCAGCACTAGTCCTACAGCCTGACAGTAGTCTGTGATAAGAGTACGGATAAAATTGAAAGATCTCCCATTCCTAACAGCCCCCTTGTTCTCCGTATGTTTGCGTGCTGCATGTCTTCACATCACTGCATTGCTGTATCTTGCACCCACTGTGTGTGTGAGTGTGTGTATGTGTGTGTATGTCTTCATGTCACTGCATTACAGTATCTTGCACTAACACCCATCTCATGTGTGTGTATGTTTGTATGTCTTCACATTACTGCATTGCTGTATCTTACACTAACACCAGCTCCCTCCACCCTCTATATGTTCCTCGTCCAAGTTGTCTCTCAGGATTTCACTTTTTTGCATCACACTTAACTCATTCATGTGTTTCTGTTCCTCCATCCTTTTGGATTTCTTTGGCTCTGAGATCCACACTCACACTCCCAGCCTCCTTTCTGAGAAACAGGAAAGAAACACTTGAACACTCTTCATTTGCAGAGTTATGTTGTTTTGTTTTTTTCAAATAGTGACTTTGTCGTGGTTGTTGTTAATGTTAAAGGTAATTTTAAATGTTTTTTCCTTCTATCCTAGGAGAACATGAGTTTTGAACATCACCTGTCATCTTCCTTGTTTTTGGTTTTGTTTTAACCTCGGACTCTCCTGCCCTTCCTTCTTCACACTTCTCACACTTTTGGGATCCGCATGATGAATATTATGTTTAACCGATGTCGTACTGATAATGATTGAAGTGTAAATGTAAACCTTCCTCCCCTCTTTTTCGGCTGATAAAAGCACTCTGAGGTGGGGTTGCCCTCCAGTTGCTGTGTCTGGAGTGAAAGTCATACATTTGGCAGTTGGAGTTTCCCTCTCACAGCAATCTTTACTCTGTGAACTAGCCTGACCTTTCCCACATTCCTCCCTCCGTGACCTCTCTGGTTGGGTACTGCATGGTTTATAATTCCAAGTGGTGTTAATGCATTTGGATCAAAAGGACAAGCCGTATCCAGATGCATGAAGTGAAGGTGACATCTTTATTGAAAGAAATGAACGCTTCTCTTCCTGTGACCCTCAGCTCAAATGGACCCCATTCAGAAGCTCTTCTTGGACTCCATACGCCAGTACTCGTCACAGAGCGCGTGAGTGGCCCTGTTGTCTGCATGCCACGTTCATATGTGTGTGTGAAGCGTCTTGGTGCTGAGTAGCTCTGTTGTTTCTGTCAGAGAATCCAGCAGACTCAGAACCACACCCAGACGTTAATGCCATTGAATAAAGCTAATCAGCGTGTCCAGTCTGCTGGTCCGTTGTGCCATTTTCAAATGACATGAAGCACACGAGACTTGTTTGTTACAGTTGCTCTCATTAGTGAGGAGAAATGTAATTTTCACATCTTGAATTTTATGTTCAAATTCAGCATTCAGTTAATTTGCAATGAATATAGGGATCTTTGATCACTGTTATAACACACTGCATCTCTTCTTAATACTAAAGCTACCCAAAGTTACTTGACTCTGCTATAACCCGTTCGGTGTGCTGTCATCTGAAGGTCCTGCTGATGAGAATTAGCCTTTTTATTTCTATACCTGTGAGCTCCAGACTTCTCCGCAAAGACTCTAAAGCTCCTCTGCAGTCTCCATGACACTTTCATGTTCGATACGGATACCACAGCCTTGAGTATCAACCAATCCGATGCCTTCTTTTCCCCTAATAATATTGAAAATGACTACATTTTTAAATACCTTTTTGAATCCGGACGTCTAAAAATACCACATTCACCACCCAAAAAATATTCTTTTCCCCTGAAGGAAGCATCTCGGAAATGTTCCATCTTGGCAATCAGTTTGAAAAAAGAGACATTTTCAGTTGCTATAAACACCATTGTCATGTGAATGGACACAGAAAATGCGACTGAAGTTTTGCATTTTGGCTCGTTTTTGTTCTCATTCAAATGGGCATAAAAGTCCCTGCAGTGAGCTCTGCTGGGAACAGGCTGTTTCTGTGTCTGCAGCTTTATATGATAATGAGCTGTTTTCACGCTCACTCATTGACGTGACCGTCATCAGAGCGAATGCCGTCCTTCGCTTTGTACCTTAACCGTGTCTGTTTTCCAGTGGCGTTTGAGTATCCACCGCCAGAGGGCGTGGTTATTTCCCCTCATGATGTCACAAAGGGAAGATCTCTGATCTGTCTGCGTCCCTCTCCTCTACAGGGTCACCGGCGGCCTGGTGGATGCAGGGGCAGAGTACGAGAAGTCTCTGGCAGAGGAGGTGGCCAAGCTGCAGAGGCTCTATGGTGGAGGAGACCTCGAATCTTTCCCACAGTTCAAGTTCACAGGTCAGTCAAGAGCTGCTTGGCTCGCAAGAAGACGTTTCGTGACTGAAGCAAATCGTGACGTTCTTCTGTGTTTCAGAGCCAACACTGGATGAAGTCGCCCAGAAGTAAACACCAGCACTTCCAGCCCTTCTTTTCTACTTTTTCATGTACGTCTGCTCCTGGGTGGATAGTTAGTGGTCTGCATGGTGTTAGAGAGCTCCCCTTTGCCTCCAGCTTTGCCTCTGAAAAGTGTTCTATGGATTAGGGACGTGAAGCTATAACTTTGGATGTACTGTGAGAAGCTTAGAGCTGTAAATTCAGCTGTAGAGTGAAGAAAATAAAGTCCAGGTCACAAAAGTTGTTCTTTCATTGTTTGACTTTTTATTTGATCATCTTTAATGAAGACACCGGCGCTTAACGGAGTAACAAAAGGTGAAAAAATCAACCTTTTCGTTCTCTTGATGGATGATGGTGGTCTGGAAAACATGAAACAATAACAAATATGACAAGTTTTGTTTCACTAATGTTGCAGCAGTATAAAGAGGTCGCCAAGGGAACATCGACCTAGCCCTCTAAAAATCATCTAAATATGACATGAATATGATGCTTTAGTATAATAAATACAAAACAGCTTAAACTAAAATGAAGTAAACATTTTAATTTAACAATGCAGGTTAAAACAAAACATATAATGCAATAAGGGGAATTCAGATTGTTTTTATCCAACTCGATGGATACATTTTTTACTAGTCGCTGAATTACATTCCAACAGAGTTCATCGTTTTAGTTTTGGCAAGATCATTCCAAAAGCTATATCATCTCTAGAGATGGAAGCTGGATTAAACATTTTTAATTGTTAATATCAACCCACACTATTTGTACTTTCCCACATGAGAAAAAGAGAGCTGTCTCAGTTGTGGGAGGGATGTGAATCCTGGGACACATCATCCTTTATATGCCCTTGAATCAGGGGCTGTTTCAGCCTTACTGTACTGAACACCCTCATCAAGGTGGAAAGTTTCAGAGCGATCAGGCCTGAACCTCTGTCCCGTGCTCAGTCTTGAGAATTGCTTGGTTAATAAATTGTGGAACCAGCCAGACTATGCACGGCAGGGGGCCTCCTCTTCCCCGAGTCACTCCTGAGGCCGACTGCAGACCTTGACCTAAAGTCAACGGGGGATGGGGGGTGGGGGGTGGGGGGGGGGGGGGGGGGGGGGGGGGGTGGTGAGCGTGTCATGTTGTTGATCTTTGAGCCCAGCCAGGGTCCTCCTGCTTGGCCCATATCCTCTGGCTGCTGCTTACGCTTCAACCAGATAGATTTTAGCGTTCCATCCTCTTTGTTGAGCGTCAGCTGCCTGTTCTATAGCACAGCTTCTTACACTCATGGGCCTCTTTGTTTGAATTTGAGACTGTGAGCGCTGTATTGTAAACAGACCTCAGTGAAGGAGACCAGAGCATCGACTCTGGCCTAAGGGTGGTTCCTTGCCGATATTGACCAGCATCTGCCAATCTCCTGGATTGGTTGCTCTTAATGGCATTCCTCCTGCTCTCAGCTGCTGCTGCCAGACTGGTTTTACTTCCAAGTGTAGCGACCTTGTATGAAGCTGGTCTTAGAACCAGCCGGGATGTGTTTGACAGTTGCCGGAGTTGGACAGCGAGCACATCTGCACCGCTTTATATGGTTCAAGCAGGAGATAGCTCATGTGCATGTTACGACACAGAAGATTAAATGTTTTCCATATTCTTCTAATCAAAATCCTCAGTTTTTATGTGAGGGATCCCGTAGTCCAGTGTTTTTAGTCTCGACCCCAGTCCTCAAGGTCTCTGTAAAATTCTTACTTGCCTCCTTTGAAATGTCAGTTCCTAAGTCTCTCTCTCACACAGCATTTTCTCATCTGTGGATTCATCACTGACAGTTTTCAAATTTACTGTATTTCTACAAAGAAGAACATCGTCTGAAATTTTACAGCGGTAGAATCCTGTTTTTAGCTGAATTCTGCTGTCTACTTTATGAGCAACAAGTCAGAATGCCTTCTGTGGCAGGTGAGAAGGATAAAGAGCATGAAAAAAAGAGCAAGAAGACTTCCATCCTGAATCGTGCAAGGAGACGACAACGTTTCAGAAGTGGTGTGATGTGAACTTCCTGCAACTGAATTCTGAAGGTGTGGGACAGTATCTTAAAATTCACTGTGTTACTGAGAATAAAAGGTCAAGGTTATATTGGAATATGACAAAAACACCTTTTTACAGTTTTTCATTTTTGTGGAAAAAAAGTCAAAGATGATGGGTTATGATGTCTTGACTTTTATTTACAATTTGTGTAATTCTAGCAGGGGTTTACCTGGTGATTGAAGTGAGCTGTTTGTTTTTAGTCACAGTCTGTTAATTTACTGCTCTGCAGAGGCTGATGCTTTTAATACAAGCAGTAAAATTGGATTTGATGCAGGCCCTATGAACATGGAAAAAAAAGCGCAAAATAGATAGAATATAAAAGAAAAATGCAAATAATACAAAAAGCAACACACATAAATAAAACTTTAATATACGAAATTGACAATCAGGCAAAAATATATACACGCATGAAGTACTCTCTCTCTCTTTTGAGTGGTTTGTCATCCGAAAGGTCCGGCATCAGTCAGTACTCTCACATCATGATCAGTAACTTCAGAAATAATCTAGCATGAGATACATACAGTGCAAAATGCAGCAGGTGTGCAAAAGTGAGGATGTGCTTCCACAAAGAGAATGCACCATCTGTGTGATACATTGCAGTACCCACAGTGTCTATTGTTTGTGTTTGTGCGGTGATGACCAGAAGTCAGAGTTCACAGTCCTGACAGCTTGAGGGAAGGAGCTCCTCTTGAGCCTCTGGTTTCGCCTTGATGGGGTGAAGGTGTCGGCCAGAGCGCAGCCAGTCCAACAGTATGGTTGTTGAGGGTTTTCATGATCTTGTTGTCCCTGGCCTCACTCCTCCTTTCATAAATATCTTGGAGGACGGGGGGTGTTGTACTCACTTCTTCTTCTTAAGTGGGTGCTTCTTCTGTACCACTTTTTCCAGTTCGGGGTTGTGAGGTTCCCAAAAACAATATAAGCTGACAACAGGTCAAATAAATGTTTTTAGTCTGTGTGAGGGAAAGAACCCAGAGATCACCCACACATTCTTTTTTGCTATCTATCTATCTATCTATCTATCTATCTATCTATCTATCTATCTATCTATCTGAAAATAAAGCCACTATTCTCATGGACTAAGCAGGAACAACGATACATAGAAGGTGAACAATTTTTTTTTAAATATTGAATTTAATCATCTTACAACCAACATACATTCAATTACATGATTTAACCACTAAATTATCATATTTTCATGTTCAAAAAATTTTTTTGAGTCAGAAAAATAAATGAGTTGTCCAAAAGCCATATAACTTTATGTAACTATATTGAAAATGTACTGTGTAATATTTTGAAATGATTCAAACACTTTCTATAATTTGTGTGCATAAACAACACATATACAAAAACGTATGAGATGTGTATGTGTACTACATATTAAACAGCGAGTTTTTAAAGTTTTACACCAAAAGCTCTTGTAAAAATCGAGAAGCGGAACTAAGGATTCCTCTAGCTTGGTTTCACACCGGAACAAAATACTGGGAACACGCAATGGCGGCCTCCGTGCTTCGGTTAGGGCGACTGACTCCTCTCAAGGTAAAACCTCTTCTGGACTTCTTGAAGTGTTTTTGCTTTGTGGTTGTTACACGTGAGGCTTTCAGACAGACTCACACGGTCACCGGGAGCTACCGGGACGCGGAGGAGCGGAGCCGCTCGGTCCTGACCCCGCAGGGAAGAGGCCTCCTCCTCCACCGGGGACATCACCTCCAAACCGAACCTTTTGACAGAACGACACCTTTAAACAGAACCTTAGATCAGCACACCGCTGTTATATTAAACCCTTTATCAAAACACCACAGTCCCTCACTTTGAACAGCACACATCAACATATCTAAATAATGCTACAGGTTCACCCTGAGTTGCCTCCTCTGTACAGAGAGAAACTTTATTTTAGATGCTGAGGTTGTAGATAAGTTTGGTGCTGGAGTTTTATATTTAAATCTCCAGTGAGTGACAATAAACATTTCCATGAACTGATTGACTTAAATAAACAACAACGATGGCCCTGGACAGGATGTGATAGTGGGACGATTTGTTCACCAGAGGAACTTTGAGTTTGCTGCACAAGTCAAAGGTCCAGGATGTTGCAAATGTTTTTAAATGTAGCCGTTTTCTGTTAATACCTGCATCATCCCAGTCCAATCTACCTGCTTTAGAACAGATGAGTTGCCCTTGAATGCCTCACAGTCAGTGACACTGCTGTTTGGACTGATCACATACCAGTTTTTACATCCTGCCAGCATATCGAAGAAAGATCTCAAGAAAAGAGTAAATTTAGTTTAATTAAAACACTGCCATCTGATGGTACCTTTTTAGAGGAAATTTCAACAAACATAGAAGATGCTGTCTTCTTACAGGAAGAACCTGCAGAGCCAGACTCAGAGGTTTAGACTTTGTACAGAACCAAACTCAAAAGTGAAGACCTTCTCTTTTTCCGCTAGGAGCTCAGAGAGCAAATGAGAGAAAAGGAGAGTGGTGGTTTACGTTGAAGGATTCTGTTTTCATCTGTATTTAGCAGAGGATTCTTGCGTCTTGCTGTGTGTTCCAGTCCCTCACTGGGAACTGGGATGTCCCGGTGGTCTCAGACACCCGGCTGTGTGCTCCAGTCCTCTGACAGTCTGTCCTTCTCTACAGTGTCTCCGCCTGGACAGGTTGGGGGTCCTGAGCAGCCGTCCAGCTGCCCTGTTCAGCTCTGAGCCTGGTGAACCAGTGAAAGCAGCGAAGAAAAAGACTCCAGCCAAAAGTAAGGCCGTCACGTCATGTTCGAGTTACACTGGCTTCACCGCTTCATTCTGTGTGTGTCTGTACCAGATGTCTGCAACCTGTACCTCAAAAACAGTTTTTTTTACCCACTTTTCCATCACAACTGTCCATGTCTGTCCATCCATCCATCTTTTATACCGCTCTATCCTGTTCAGGGTCGTGGATGCTTATTCACTTCTCTCAACGGGACTCTTATTTCTTCATTAACATGAGATGCATATTTTATTTCACTGGACTATTCTTTTATTTCAGTCATTTGTGTCACCTCAAAGTGTTACAGAATAGATAAAAGCAACATTAAAATCAGATTAAAATGTTTATTTCTTCATGACTTGAGTGGAAGAGCCATATGTGTTTCAGACCTCTGGTCTGTGGAATTAACACCACAGCTTTCAACCTCAGTTAACTCCTGTTTTAGCTGGAAAATGTGCCATAACAACTCACTTTCTTCTCTTCCAGTATTTCTTTTCGTCCAGTGTGTAGATAATCTGCTGTGTGAATGTGTGAGACATAACAGAGTGAGGATGAATCTGTTCTGAAGGTCTTTCGGTTCTCAGTAAGATGAACTTCTTGGTTTCATGCTGTGTTGTAATACATGAGTTGTTTCACTGATCCAGCCTCTTGTCCATCTTAGTGGGGTGTTAGTTTGAATGTCTTAAATTGACTTGGGGACCAGGTTATTTATCTTCCAGGGTGGATCGTCGCTTGGACTTGGATCTACAGGTGTGGGAAATGTGTTCCTGGCTCCATCATGCTCCTGAATGTGGCTGTGGATAAGCCCATCCAGGAAACAATAGAAATGTTCAATTCAGTTCCTGCTGAACTGTGAGAAGAACATTTAAAACTGTGTGAAAAACACTGAAGGAGTATAACCTGTTTAAAGCTAGGACCTCTCATGGGGTGCGAAACATGTGGCCCAGAGCCCAAAATTGGCCTGTAAGATGCTTCAACCTGGCTGACAGGATCTTACAAAGTCTTAAAACTACCCAAGAAAACAGTTAATGGAACTGTGTGATTCCTAATACCTCCCCTGGGGGGCAGCATTGAAAATGGAATCCTGAAACAGCACTGAGAACCTGAATTCAGCAGCAATTTATTCTAGAGATCAAATCCCAGCAATATGGGTCAGTTAAGCTAGTTAAGTAAATGATTTCAGGTTTTCGAAAGGTTTTGAATTCAGGCTGAAGAGAGACGCAGTGGCAGACAGAGTTTAGGTTACACTTTGTTTTCTTGAGGAAATTTCAAATCATAATGCAATTTATCATGAAAAACTGCTTTAAAGTGCAGTTTTTGAAAAACTAAAAGATACTTTGAACTCAGTTGCATGGTCTGATTTTTCAACTTGTAAAGCAGTTTGTAGTTCTGCCTGCTGTTTGGCCCTTGAACTAAAATGAAGCTCCTGGTTCCACAGATGAGTTTCACAGTGAATATCAGTTCTAAAGATAAGGCTATTTGCCAAAACAATCCCACTAAAGGGTCTGTTCCGGCTGCCGGATGACACTACAAAGTGTGAAAATAACACAGAAAACATGTTCTATTCAAGTAGCTGCTGTTTTTATTTATTCTCCAGAGGAAACACTAAGAGAAGGAAGCACAGCACAGAGGTGTGAACTCAAACCTCTGTCACTGCAGAGCCAGAGTATAAAATCATGTTCCACAGAGGAACAGATCAAATCTGTCGGCACATTTACCAGACTAAGTTAAAGCATAGTCATCATCATTCCCATCATCTTCCAGAGTGAAATAATGTAAACGTTTGTTGGTTTTGTTAGAAAAAAAGATATCGAAGTTTCATCCTCATTGCTGGTATATCTTTGCTTTGGAACAAACACAAACCCTGTGAAGTTGTGAGACGCCTAACCTCATTCTACTGCTCTGCTCCTGCTGGATCGCTGTTGAGTTTACATCAGTTTCCTGAAGTGACTTTCCCTTGTTTAACTGCTCTTGTTCCATTTACCATTTTCCTCAGCAGCAGAGGCTCCAGATGAGAGAGCCGCCCTGCTCGCCTACAAGACCAGCGTGTCCTTCCCTCTTAGACTTTCAGAGTGGGCTCCTCCTGCAGCGGAGCCTGATAGCGTGCAGCCTGCAGCCGTCTCCAGCGATCCCCCTCCTCCAGCCGCTGAACCCCTGGTTGCAGCATCAGCCATCGCATCTGAACCCGCTCCTATAGCAGAAGACACTCCTCCATCTGCTGAACCAGTGGTTGCAGCATCAACTATCTCATCTGAACCTGCTCCTGCAGTCGAAGACACTCCTCCAGCCGCTGAACCCCTGGTAGCAGCTTCAGCCGTCACATCTGACCCTGCTCCTGCAGTGGAAGTGGAAGCCACTCCTCCAGCCGCTGAACCCCTGGTAGCAGCTTCGCCTGTCTCATCTGACCCGGCTCCTGTAGCAGAAGACACTCCTCCAGCTGCTGAACCCCTGGTTGCAGCATCATCCGTCTCATCTGACCCTGACCCTGCTCCTGCAGTGGAAGTGGAAGCCACTCCTCCAGCTGCTGAACCCCTGGTTGCTGCAGGCAGTGACAGCGCAGCAGCAGAAGAAGCTCCAGCAGCCACAGCGGACGCTCCTCCCCCGGCTGCAGCCTCCACTCAGCCCACTGAGGCCGCAGGTGATGATTCCTCCTCGTCTTCATCCTCCAGCAGTTCAGATTCAGACTCTGATTCTGACTCGGATGACGAGAGGACAAAGGTGAAGGCAGAAGCAAAAACCTCCTCGCCAGAGGCGGCAGAGTCCACTCCGGAAGCGGCGGCTGCAGAAGCGCCAGAAGACTCAAAGGAAGCTGAGGCCGTTCATGAGGCGGCAGCATCGGCAGAGCCCCCTGTTGCTACCTCTGAGGAGTTAGTGGACCCGGCCCCAGAGGTCCATGCTGCTGCAGGAGAGGCTCTGGATGTGACCGGCCCAGAAGCTTCAGCTCAAGTAGTGCAAGATGGTGAAACACAACCTTCAGAAGGCTTGCAGGCCGCGGCTGCAACTCCAGAAGAAGACCTGACTACCTCTCCGCAAGAAATGCCTTCAGAAGCCCCTGTGGAAGCAGCTGAAGCCGCTGCTGAAGTCGTTGAGGTTGTTGAAGACACCACAGAAGCCGTTGCTGCCCCTGTTGAAGCTGTGGACGCAGCTGAAGCCCCTGTTGAAGCTGCTGAAGCTACTGAAGCCCCTGTTGAAGCTGCTGAAGCCCCTGTAGAAGTGACTGAAGCTACTGAAGCCCCTGTTGAAGTTGTTGAAGCCCCTGTAGAAGCTGTCGCTGCTCCCGTTGAAGCTATTGAAGCTGCTGAAGCCCCTGCAGAAGTTGTTGAAGCCCCTGTTGAAGCTGTTGAAGCCGCAGAAGCTGCTGCTGCCCCTGCTGAAGCTGCTGAAGCCCCTGCTGAAGCTCCTGTTGAAGCTGCTGAAGCTGCTGAAGCCCCTGCAGAACCCTCTGAAGCTCCTGCCGTAGAAGCCGAGGCTGCCGTCCTCGCTGAAGGTCCGCCCTCTGCAGACGTTGCCGAGGAGCTGGTGGACTCTGCTCCCATCATAGCTGAAGCTCCAGGAGAGGAGCTGCAGGCTACAGCAGAGCAGTCTGAGGGTACACACCACACCATCCTTCCCCCACACCTGTCTCTGTCCTCCCTGTCCTCCTGGTGGATTTCCAAAGCCCCTCAGAGTTTCCTTGTGTTCAGGAGTTCACCCTCGCATGTACCACAAGCTGTTCCACTCACGCATTTTTGAAATATGGCTGCATGCTTTAAAATAACTTCCTGTCTCCATCACTGCTTCTTCTCCCATCCCATTGCTTGGCACGTTGTCCTGCATGAGCTGGAGTTATGAACTTATCACCGGCTTTCCATCACCTCAGCCTGGAACACACCACCGACCTCCGCGACGAGCGGGCCGCTCCTTAACCCTCGAGGCCATAGTCATTATGAAGATTTAACATAACATTGCTATTTTACAATCATCTTTTCACACTGAACACGGAAAACTGCATTGAAAGTAGCTCTCTGTGCAGTTTGTTTTCAATGTAATGACTTTATATTTCCATATTTAATACCAATCACAGCAGAGTAACTTTTACAGAGAAAAACCAGCAATTCCACTTGAACATCATCAACTCCTTTTAAAGAGGAAGAACCCTGCAGAACTCCACTCAGAGCTGGAGGCTTTCTGCTGCTCCGGAGGCGAAAAGGAGCAAAACACTGTTTCTGCTCAGAAATACTGAGAGAGTAATCCCCATCTCAGTAATTACCACACACATAAAACCTAGATTCCTTCACCATTGCTGGTTCAGGAGTTATGTTAATATTGACCATGTGGCCGCACAAACGAGGTTTTCAGGAGTAAGTCTCCCAGTGTGAAGCTAGCGACGTGAATCAAACTATTTATTGACTGTAGTTGTAATTTAGTGTCGATTGATGTGAATAAAGACCAAATCCAGTGTGGCTGCTGTGAAGCTGGGAGGTTCTGGCTGATGTGTCCCAGGCCGGTCCTCTTCCCCCCCAGTGCACCATGTGGTCCACACCCCTCCCATCACAAATCCTTCTCCTGCTGTTCACTTTTAGTTTTTCCATACTTTGTGCTTTGCCGCTGCTCACACAACATCTTCACTCCCAGAATGCCTCACTCTGGTGGTTGTTGCTTTGGCGTACTGCTCTCTGTGGCTCATGTTTTTCTATATTCAGTGAGGGGCCGCACGGTGGTCGGGTCAACGTGCCATAGTGCTGAACACTGCCGTAACAGTCTGATTCGTGATAATTACACTTAAGAAGATGTCTGCGCTTTGGGATAAGTTCTTTGTCTCGTTCCTAAGTTCCACCTCACATCGTTCTTTTCACTTTGCCCATCACAGTTTCTCACCAGCAGTGATTCAGAAGCAGAGCACCTTTCAGTCTTCTTAAATAATATTTCTGCCTCTGACCTCTGTCCTGTGTAGGGTTGCAAAGGGGTGGAAAATTTCCCAAAAATTTCCATGGGAATTTTGAAAAAAAATTGGAAACTTTCCATAGGACTTATGGGATTTTACTTGGAATTTAGGGTAACTCAAGGAAAGGCGTTGTATCCAAGCATAAATATTTGTTTTGCTATGAGCAGATATCCATCCAAAGTAATGCAATATGTTTAAAATCAAAATTCTACTTGAAAATAAATCAATTGTCAAGTGGTAAATATTTTATGCAACAGTCACTTCTTTCACTGAAAACATGAATGTTGAGTTAAGTATTGCTCATCCCCCTGACTCAATCCATTCAAACATCAACAAAATCCTTTCCCCTCATCCAAAAATCCAAAGTCACATTATTGAAAGTGTTCAATGAAAGGAGCTCCTCTCCCTCCAACAACCCCCATCCAACATGCAGATAAATGAGAATCTTCCCTCTGGCTGCTCAAGCCGAGAATCTGTGTTTTAGCTGAATCCTTTAAGGCAGTGGGCTCTTCCTGGATCTCATCAGCATCTTCCACGGTCACTTCCTCTCCAGTGTCACTGTCCACATCTATATTTAAGTTCTCTATTAGGATTTTAGTAAATTCCTGGTTTTCAATATTTATTCCCCTAAATTCCTGTTTATTCCCATAGAAAGTTTCCAACTTTGAAAATTCCCTAAATGTTGCAACCCTGCTCCCACGGCCTCCAGACATGAAATAATTAGTTTATCCTACTTTTTTATTTTTGTGGCTAATTTTCACTTGGACATGGACACATAATGTCTTGCTGCTCATTTTCTTGCTTCATTTGTATTGTGCGCATTGATGTTGCTATCATGATAAATTTGTCACGGATATCATGCAGCCCTACATATAATGTCTGTGTGTTTATAAAACAATGGTTGTGATGCAATAATGTTAAAGTTACAGGTAATGATCCCTCTGTTGGGCTCGACTGTGCCAGGTACGGTTACTGCTAACGCTAATGTTAGAGTGCACAGGTTTGAATCCCTGACAGCGGCTGGACGAGCAGAACCTGGGACTGGGAGAGGAAGCAGGATCACAGATGTTTGTAAAAATGCTCCCACAGCCCTCTTTGTGTCCGAGCAGTTCCTTACCGCCGGTGTAATCCTGCTTCCCGGAGCCACCCCCTCGCACCTCGGTCATTAAAACTACCACTTGTTCGATTCTCTCCTCCTTTTAACTCTGTTCTGCTCTTTCCTGAGAGGTCTGCTAATGACGAGTACAAATGTGTCTCTCTGTGGAACGACGTGTTTTCTGACACTGTTTAGAGCCTCGCTGTGGCAGCATGCTGAGGAGTTTTCCATGTGGATTTGGATGCATCTCATTAATCGGAAAGCCTGTTTCCCACACACTACCATCATTTTTCACTGGTTGCTCTGTTTAAAATCTCTTTACGTTGACCCCGCAGTGCGTTACGGTCCCGATATTGGCTGCCTTGGTGCCTGCAGGCCTGTTCCTCACATTGCTTTCATGATCCTTGAGGCTTTTCACACCAGTGTGTCTCCACACTGTGGCCTGAGGGAAACAGAGCCAGCCTGTAGGAATTACACCGCCGTAAACTGGCCATGTCAGCTCGTGCTAATATGTTAATGTCCCGGCCACTCAAATATCTTTACACACACTTAGGAAGCTCGCCGTATATCTGTTCTCGTGTTCAAAGGCTCTGTAGTACACTGCAGTAAGAAGCTGATTTCCAGTCCTTCAGGATGATAGCTCTCACCTCCCTGTGTCTAACGGATCTCTTTGTTGTTGCCCTTCCTGTACAGAGGCTGCAGCCGCGGCGCCTCCGGAGCCCGAGGAGCCTTTCGACAACAGCACATACAAAAATTACCAGCATCACAACTACAACCCCTACACATTCGCAGACCTGGACCTAGAGATGGCCAAGTTTCGTCTCCCCCAGCCCTCGTCTGGAAGGCCCTCGCCCAGACACTAGAGGAGCTCCCCTCGCTCAAACATGTTCAGGCCTCACAACGAAGCCGATTGTCTCCCACGTCTGTTAAAATTCTCTGTTATTACAGTACTATAATAAAGAATTTAGTCTGTGTTTCTGCTGTGTGTTGAGTCTTGCATAAAGGGTCTGTGAGCTGACAACGTTTATAAAAATACCACATTTCCATTGTTCCATTGTAATTTACCTGATGCTTTGCACAAAATACTGTGGTTCGGCACTCTGAGCTCTCAGCTACAGTCGCAGTGGTTTCTAATCTGCACACTAAAAGATGCTTTATCTGGTGTGTTCAAGGCTGTATTGAGGCCACTTTGTTCTTTCTACATTTTTACAGAATAGCATGACATATATATGTCTGTGGGGACCGGGCCGAAGAGAATAAATTATAATCAAAGGCAATTTAATTAATCCACAATTGTGTCAGGCTTATTCCTTGTAGGAATTATGTTATTAATTAAAATTATCCAATAAATTTGAGCACAAAGCCATGAGTGTGTTTTTTACTGCCTATATATTCTGTGAGAATATCATATCCTAATACCTTAAAATCTAATAAACTTGTTAAGAGAATGGTTCAGTTGTGTCTGCAAAGATATGTTACATCCTCTTGAGCCGAAGCTGAACACATTTGTTAACCTGCAGGTTCACCTTAACAGGTGAGCAGTCCATCGCAGGACAAAGTCTCAAAGATCTGTGGAAAAGAAACCAAGAAAAACCACTGCAAACTCTACACAGGACATCTGACTCCAACACAAAACTCATCATTTTTAATATTTAACATTGACTGCAATTCTAGGAAAAGGCGTTTTTCGGGAAGTTGGTAATAATGGCTCTCTTTGGTTACAAAGCCATGGCAAACCGATAGTCAGAGATCAAACACGTCTTTTAGGCTGTTTTTCTGCATTTGGCGGTCATTTGAACTGAGCTGAGTGTACACATGGTTGATCCAGATTTCTATTTTAATGCTTTTCGTTTGGACTCACTCAGCCTGCCTGCACCTAAATGAGGCCTTAATTATCTGAAGTGCGCAGGAATAAATATCTGGCATGCATCAGTGATTGTATTTGGCTGTTAATGTTGGTTAGAAGATGTAAAAATAGCGCCTGTGCCGTGAGAGAGGAGCGTCTGTCCCGCAGAAACACGCAGCGGGGCGTGCGCAAGCTCCCACACTGCAGGACGTCATGTCTCCGCCCACCTCATGAATATTAATGAGCTCAGCGCCCCTGCGTGCCCCTGCGCGATGACGCAACACGACAACTGCGGGTCCCGATTGCTGCAGCCGCTTGTCAGTGTGACGAAGATTGGCACTCAGGTAAGCTGTCACTCAAAATCCCTCTTTTTCCGTTCCCTATCAATCAAACAATCTGGGCCGCACGCTAAAATGCCCCGGGGCGAGCAGCGCGGACCGAGCCCGGCCAGCCGGGAGTGTTTACGGGAGGGGAAGTAAAAGCGGCGGAGCTCCGGGAGGAATTAAAAAAAAAAAAAAAAAGCCGTATCGCAGGGAGGGGGTGTAAAAAAATATGTCGGCGTTTTGGGGGCAGAGGAGGATTGTGGAAAAGCAAAGGGCGAGAGCTCGAAGCAGGCCCGACAGCTGGAGGGGAGGGAGGGAGAGAGAGGGCAGCTGTCCCCGCATGATTGATTGACTGATGGGGGAAGGATCGGAGGATCAGCCGGGGCCAGCGACTGTGCAGCCGACGCTTTTGAACCAGCACACACAGTGGACACCAAGGCACATCATTTTAGGATTTAGCTGATAAATGCGAAGCGTCTGATGCGGCGTTGTGAACCGAGTCCGCAGCGGCTCCCATTTCGCTCCCCGCTAGCTCCCCTAGCTCCTCTGTCGGCAGTGATTTGTGTGCGACTAAACATGGCGCTTTGAAACGAGGCTGCTCACACAGATGCAGGCGGCATTAAAAACAGTTTTAACTCCGGTTAGCTCCCGCTGCCGCTAGCCGCGCGCTAACGGGGGCTCTTTAAGCGGAACCAGACGGAGCGCGTTAGCTTCGGCTAAAGCTAACTGCGGCTGTGCTACATGCCGCCTGCTCGCCGCGGACAAACAAAGATGAAGCCAGCCACATGCTTGAGTTTCATTTAATGTTCAGGACGAAGAGGACACTCAGCTGACCTCAGACACACACACACACGCACACGCACTATTCCATGTTCAAAGCATGAGGCGTGCAGCTAGCAGGGGCTAAATGCTAAGTCGTGGTGGGTGTGCGGGGAGAAGGAGCAAACTAAGGCAGAAATAATCTCAGACTTATTCAAACAGAGCACCTCGGAGGATTGATATCAGTCTCTTCTTGGTGTTTCGCTCTGGCCTGGATGGACTACATAGAGCCAAAATAGAAATAAAGTTGTAACAGTACTCCACTATCCCAGCAGACAACATTATAAACCTGATGTACCACATTTAGAAATACTGTTTTTGCTAATGCAAGACTAGGAATATAAATTCACTAAAGCTCACGATTCTATGCGACTCAAGAAACAATGTCCATGATACGATTTTTCCAACAATTAAAAAAAATATATTACAAATTGTTACTGAAATCTTTGTAATTATTTCTGTTCAGTCCAATACTGTATGTTCTTGTCTTTTTCAGTACTGTATCAAATTACACTTCTTTTTATTCCTGAGGTTGTTATGGTAACTGACTGAAGGCACACACTCAGGCACATTTACTTTTCTTTTTAAAAGAATAACTTAAAATATTGTCCTAACTAAAACTCAAGCATAATTTTAAAACATTTCACAAACTGAAAAAAATCTATTCAGTAAACAAAGTAAATGAAAGGCTAATTCCAATTTTTTGCATGTTATTTTGGCATCCACTATTTTCTAACCTCAAAAGGTCAAAATGCTGTTCAACCTCCGATTTAAAGTTACCTGAGGCCACAGCTTTAACTCTGGCGTTGTCTACACCGATTGTCTTGCCGCTCATGTGAGACATTTATCAAAGAGGGGGCGTGCTCAAAAACTAGATTTTGCCCGCTGCTGTTTGCATCGCCATGCATGCACATACTCATCGGTTTTAAATTGATGCATCCTTACATCCCTATGCAGGACATCTGTTTGAAAAATGCTGAAACCGATGAAAACAAAACCTTCATTTCATCCCTGCAACAGACCGTACCAACCACTCATCCTTCCACCTTCCACTGTTACGTCTTGTTTCCTCTGCTTAAAGCAGTCTAACTGAAGTTATGTCTGTTGTGTAGGTTGGCCACCTGTCACTGCTTTCTATAATGAGCCAGTGTGTGCAGCATCTGCAGTGAACGTGATGGCAGCCCAGTCGCTTTCCATAGACAAGTACCCCAAGGGAGAGCAGCAGGTGGGTGGCAGGGGCAAAATGAAGGCCGACACTGTAGGGCCACACCACATCACTTAAACATGTGTCCCATGGCATGCAATAAATAAACACCTAAACATGTGATGTGTATTTTGGGTTTTGTCCTTCAAATAACAGTGCTCTTTCTCTCTCTGGACCCAGTTTGGCCGTTTTTCTTTTTTACTTTGATCACATGTGCGTCTCATGTTTTTTCCAACTGTGTAGTTTGTTGACTATGTTGTTTTCAGCAATTTTCCCTTCATGTTTGTGCCTCTGACTTCTGTCGACCAGACTTTTTGACCACAAGCACAAATGTTGTCAACACAGTCTTAGAGCAGCAGGATGAGTATCGGTTTATTGTGTTATGTTGACGTCTGACTCCAGACTAATGAGCAGTAAATGCTAAATGGGTCATCAAATGCGGACCTCCCGATCACTGTACCATCGTCGAGTTGATCCCACCACCCCTCAGTATCTCTACGTCTACTGAGTATATCTGCTGAAGTGGAACATAACTGCCTAATATAAAATATACCATTTCCTAAGGCAGTGAGCCCACCCGCCTCCTCACTCGCCGTGTTGCTAAAGAAAGATCTACATTTATACTTGTGCAGCAGCACAGTCCCCTTCAAAGAAGCTGCCGTAATTGTTCAAGGCACCATATTTAGGCATCCTGCTGTTCTTACATCAGTCTGAGTATCATGTTAGGGGTGAGTTTGTCTGTGTACCTCGCCAATTCAGAAACAGTGTCTCATGAAAGCATTGTGAAGGCCTATTTCTTCCTTGTATTTTTGTCTGAGCTTATGTAAATTGCTTACAAAACATCTTTATTCAAGTGCCAGATTTGGGGGTGTCGAGAGATGAAGATGGTCTATGACTAATGAGACATTTTCCGCCCCAAGCAAGCAATTATTTTTAGCCCATTTGTGCTCAATCTAAGTCATTGTTAGGCCCAGTCACATGGCTGAGGATGGGATTTGTGCTCCTGAAAGAGGCTGCGCTGCTGCTGGTAGGCAGACGTGGTGTGAAGAGGAGAGACTTGGCCCCTGATCAGTGAATGGAGCTTCACTGAGACCACAGTCACATGTTCCGCTCGGTTTCCAGGCATCAGATGATGCAGTCTTAAATACCTCTGTTCACTGGAGATTCTCCCACAGTTCATTTTTACATGTGTAGCCATACACATAAAAAGCAGGAATGCAGTGTTTCTGTCTCATGAGTTCTTAAGTGTCTTTCTCGTCATCTCACCACGTTGAAGTGAGGCTCGGCCTTTCTCCATTCGGTCTCATTCAGCCGCCTGTCTCCTCGTTCTCTGCAGATGCAAGGTGTGTTAAAGGCCGACACTAACCCGGAGCAGAAGTTTATCGAGGCCACGTTGGTAGAGGTTCCCAGCCCGGCCCCCGCAGAGCCACAGACCCCCATGGACGCAGACAAAGCCTCCATATATCGGTATCAGGCACCAGCATTCACACCACATCCTTCTCATTCCAAACTCACTCTGTTTCTATCTTGTTCAAGTGGCTCTGCTGCTGCGTGCCAGTGTGTAATTTTAACAACTCATTTCACGGCTCGAGCTGCTTCTTAAATAAACTATTTTAATGGTTTTATTGGAATTTCTCACATCCCGCTTTATCATCTGACTGCTGCCTTTCACTGCAGCTGATAAATATCAGCTTCCAAACCCACTGCTGAAATCCCAGAGAGAAGTGTCCGTCGATCTCAGAGTAGACAGATGTTCACTCATGCTGCTTCACCTGTTTGATCTTTTGGAGAGAAACTCCCAACCATCATGTTGGGGGCAGTGGTAGCCTCGAGGCTTTGAGGAGCAGGCTCAGGGTCAGAAATTTGCGGGATTGATTCAGACAGGTCATCACTGAGTCCCTGAGCATGACCCTTGACCCCCATCAGCCCCCTAGAACGCCTTAATGTATCTGCACCTCTGCACCCTAGAAATAAGATCAGTAAATGTGGGAAAATCAATTTCCACAAAGGGATTAATAAAGTGAGATTAGTTTAGTCGTGTTTGCCTGAACCGTGTGTCGCACCTCCCCCAGGCATCCTCTGTTCCCTCTGCTGGCCCTGCTGTTCGAGAAGTGCGAGCAGTCCACCCTGAGCTCCGACTGCATCACCTCAGCCAGTTTCGATGTGGACATCGAGAATTTTGTCCGCTGCCAGGAAAAGGAAGGGAAGCCTTTCTTCAGCGAGGACCCTGAACTGGACAACCTGGTGAGACACCGCAGCACGCTGGAGCCAAGAGCTCACGCCTCTCAGCCTGCAGAGAGATGGCTGACCTTTCGCCAGTTCAGAAATTTGGAGCCAATTTATTGTTTCTGGTGGCTGAGCATCATTTTCTAAATATATTACCCACAGGCATTTCCACCACATATTTTGGATTATACTATGTTTTCTCTCACGGTACTGAACATCTCTGGTTCTCCAGAGATACTGTGTTGTGGATTAACTCTCAGAAGGGATAAAGCCACGAGGCTTTATCTGTAACTGTGTAACTCCACCGTTACAGTTGTGATTAGCAGCTACTGGATGAACTTAGCTGAAGTTGCTGCCAAAGGAAGTCGATGTTCCTTATCTGTTTGCACTGAATGACGAATCTGTTGAATGAAGACAGGAAACCTGTCAGGGTGAACACTGAGTCTGTAGTCCGGCTCATGTTTTGTGGGTAAATAGTGCAGGACTGCACAATACAGAAGAAATCTAATATGTGGTGTTCAAATTCACAATATGCATGTCACAAAAGAATGAACAGTCACCCTGCATGAGTCCAATGTAGGTTACTGAAAATCAACCATCTTGGTCATTTTTCTCACATCATGTTACCTGATGAGTGTTTAATGCTGATGCATAAGATGTGGAAACAAACTCCTGAAACGAGGTGAGACTGAATGATGGATAGACCAGAAGTTCGCATGAAGGGGAAGCATGGAAACAGGCTCCGGTGGTCTTCATGAACGGAGGAGTTTCTCTTCCATCTGCAGATGGTGAAAGCCATCCAGGTGCTGCGGATCCACCTCCTGGAGCTGGAGAAGGTCAGCGACTTGTGTAAGGACTTCTGCAGCCGCTACATCGCCTGCCTCAAGACCAAGATGAACAGTGAGACGCTGCTGAGTGGCGAGCCGGGAAGCCCCTACTCCCCCGTACAGGGCCCGGCCCAGAGCTTCTCCCCCACCAAGTCCCAGGTACGCCTTTAGATGATCTGTAGACTTCGGCACCAAACACACTCCGGTACCGGCTGGTGATCGATCATGATGACTCCACAGACACCCAGCTCCATCTCAGGGACCATCAGTCCCCAGGGTCAGATCGTAGTGCCAGCCTCGGCTCTGCAGCAGGGCAACGTCACCGTGACGGCCGTTAACCCCACCCAGGTGGTCGCAGGTATGTCACCATGGCATACACCCCCTCCCTCAGGTACTGTACTGAAGCCTCAGACTGTGGTGCAGCTGTCAGACACTGTGAGTTTCATGTGGGACTTGATCTCTTCAACAGCAGCTTTCTTTATACCGTGTGTGTGTGTGTGTGTTGCAGGTGCCACAGTGTACCAGCCTGTTACAGTAGTCACTCCTCAGGGCCAGGTGGTCACACAGGCTCTGTCTCCAGGAACAATACGTGTCCAGAACAATCAGGTAGAACCACCCAGCTTCAGTCTGTTACTCATTATCAGAGAAATGTCATGTCTTTCCCGTTAAATGCTGTTTCCACAGGTAATCGTCTAAAAATTTGACAATCTGTCCAACAACCATGGCGGTATCAGCAGTGGTCTGGCAGAGCAGACAGAAGCTGCTGTGATGTTTGAAGTCTGCAGTCACAGCCGTTTTATCATCAGTCTGTACGAACATCCCCCCCACTGTTTGGAATTGATCAGCTTCTACTTTTACTTCGGAATGTGCGTACATGTAGGCACAACTCTGACTACAGTGTAGCGGGAGAATAGTGGAGCTACAAGCAGACAGCAGGTGCTCAACAATCTGAAACGCCACATAAACCCTCGGTTTCCTTTGATTAAAGAGGCTCATTTAGTAATTTTATCTAGTTAGAAACAGACGTTTTGTATGTGGTGTTAAAGCCTCTCAAAGACGACTGAGACAGCTGTTTGAAATGTACAGAAGTACTTCTCATAAGGACAAGCTCGCTGATACGTCCCTGGCTATCAGCTTCAGAAAAGTTCCTCGATTTCGCCTGTTTGGCATGATGGTGAAAGAAGGGAAAAGTCAATATTTATAAAGATTGCTATTGTGATATCGAGTTAATTGGAGGCATTTCTGGAGACAAATTACAGAATTTAGAACCTTTTTGACACACTGGTGGTAAAATGAGGCCTAAGGTCTGCAGGATGTCAACACACCTCGGTTCACTTTCCTCTGAATCAAATCTGCAAAATGATGAGACGTATCAGGAAACCCCGGTACACTTCATGACTCATCAGCTGGTTTAAATGTTCCATTAGATGTAGCTTTTCTACACACTGTCTGTCCACAAACCCTCTCCAGACGTGGTTCTTTCACAAATTGGTGAAGTGTAAATTTTAATTGTGAAATTTTTACAACCTGCTGTGGCCAATTAAAAATAAACATGAGGCTACAGTTGGCCCGCGGGCCGCAGTTTGGACATCTCTGTCTGAGAGAATCGTGTCTTGGACACGTGATGAGCACAGGATGTTCTAGCTAGTTTGTAGAGAGGATTGTGACAGAAAACACACTCTGGGACTGGGAGTCCTGCTCATCAGACTCGGGTTTACATGAGTCGACAAACAAGGAGAGTTCAGAGAGCCATGCGGCGCGATCAGAGCAGGAAACCATCTAATGACCCGTTAATCTGTACAACTGTGTTCTTTAATCAGCTGCTCTGACACTGAAGGTCCCTCATTATCTTCTGCTCTCAGCTCCAGCTGCAGTTTCACCAGGACCTCAACCTCTTCAACCACGACGACAACTCCACCAAGAACAAGCGGGGCGTGCTGCCCAAACACGCCACCAACGTCATGCGCTCCTGGCTCTTCCAGCACATCGGGGTGAGCGAGCGAGTGACCGGCTGACTGAGCGAGTGACTGACTGATGAGTCCTAACGCCTCCCCTTCTCTCCTGCAGCATCCCTACCCCACAGAAGATGAGAAGAAACAGATCGCCACTCAGACAAACCTGACACTCCTTCAGGTCAACAACTGGTCAGTATTGCACACACACACACTCTCACATTTTGAAGCTGACTGTGATAGTGTGTTGGCAGGACCTCAGAACCGGAGTGTGAATCCTGTTTTCCAGGTTTATAAATGCACGGAGACGGATCCTGCAGCCCATGTTAGACGCCAGCTCCTCCGAGACGCCCAAAACCAAGAAAAAGACGCCTCAGAACCGACCTCTGCAGCGTTTCTGGCCCGACTCCATCGCAGGAGGCGGAGGCACCCAGCAGCAAGTTACCATGCCAGACGGTAGGCAGCCAAAGCCCCTTTATCCTCACACTCCCCACAAAGAACGGTTCGTTCTCTTGCTGGGTGACTCCAGGCTTCAATAGCTAAAATCTGTGTCACCTGACTGCAGCCTTTTGCTGCAGCTCAAACCCAGTTGGAAATGATTAAGTCCAACCGGCAACAGTCTCAGAGAAAAGTCTGGACAAACTGCTTTTGGTTTGTTTCATATGTGGAGAATACGGTTCAGTGTTATTTACTTAGCAATAAATAAAACACAACCGAGAAGACCTCAAACCGAAAGCTTCAGGAAGTTAAACAGCTGTGGAAAAATGTTTACCGTCTTGATAGTCACCTTTGTGGTTCCTTAGAATCTTTTTCCAGTGTTTGAATTGACCTGATATCGGTGTTCATCAGGTAAGCTGCGACCATTTTTGCATCTTAAATAGCCCAGAAAGCAACATAAGTCCGGCCAGCTCCATTGGTTCTTTATGCCGTTTTATGCTGAGAATGTCCGAGTCGACGTTTCCCAGCAGGTAGTTGGATTTGACTGGTTCGTTTGCTTTCGGGGGCGGGGCTTAGCCACAGATCAGTGGTGGCAGTCTGCGTGTCCCGCGCTTCTAAAGCTGTCGCTGCCTCCAGGTACCATGGTGACGATGAACGTGGAGAGCCTGCAGAGCCTGACGTCGGACGGAGCCACGCTGGCGGTGCAGCAGGTGATGCTGGGAGGCCACAGCGAGGACGAGTCGGGGGACAGCGGGGACGAGGACGACGACACAGACATGGCCGGGCTGGGCCTGGACAACAGCGACTCGTTGCAGTAGAGGGCAATACTGTCCCTCACACACTGATCCACATGTAAACACACACACACACACACACACACACAGACAGGACGTAGAAAGTCCACAGCAGGGGTGTCAAACTGTTTTCAGTCCAGGGGTCAAATAACAGCATCTTAACTCCGTGTTTTTCTCGTTTGTTATTGTGCAGTCAAAGTTACACAAAAAAAAAAAAAGAAAAGAAAGTGTCGCAGTGTGAAAAAGTTTACATTTATTTCAAAACCATTACAAACAACAAAACAAAACAAAAAAAAACTGAACACACGGAAAACTTGTTGAACGGTAATTTCAATATTAATGCGCCAAGAAAGCGTCCAGAACGCGACGGCGCCGCTTGATGCTCGTCACTGATGAATCAGCTCAGGACTGAATCACTGCGAATCCTCCACTCGGCTGTTTCTGGCCCCCAAACCGTATGTTTGACACCCCTGCCCTTCCGGCACACACACACACACACACACACACACACAGGTTTACACAGAGCACAAAGAAGCAGAGGACCCGGGGCTCCTCCACTCTTCCACGGCCCCCTGCTGACGGGCAGTTTGCGCTGCGTCTGTGTACATCAGGAGTTTCATTTCAGAAACTCTTCTTTTTTTTTTTTCTTTTTTTTTTTTTTTTTAATTATTTAGTCGATGTAGGCGAGTGCACTTTTTGTATATTTAAGCTAAAAAGATTAAATCAAACAGAAGAAAAAAAAAGTGTTAAAAACACGTGAAGCAGATTTGTATGCTCCGTTATTAAATGTGGACTGATCTTTTTGTAATATCTCCCGCCTCCTCCTCCCCGTCCACTCTTTTCATTCTCATTTTGGATGCCAACACTTTGAAGTTGTATCTGTAAGGGTTTGTCTTCACTTTTTTGCATGCTTGTGTTTTGAGTAGATGTGTGCACTCTTATGACTGACTCCACGGCTCCGCAAGGCCGAGCGGCGCACAAGTTCAGAAAAGGAAAAGAGGAAAAAATGAGGAGAGATGCTTATTTTTATATACAAACTACGAAATGAGTGTTTTTCTTTCAGTTTGTGTTCTCCTGTTTTGTAAGGAATATTTATGTACAGATTCATAATTGAAGCTGGTCGCCCTGTTTTCCAGGGTTTCTTTGAAGTTTTCTACAAAAATTGAAAAGAAAAAGTCATTGAATGGTGATGAAATTAGCTGTTTAAATTGGTTTTAAACTTCCGATACTAACAAGGCCTTATTGTGTGTGAATTCTTGCCAAGAAGCACAAAAAAAAAAAGAAAGAAAGTGTGACCTTTGATCAAGTCGCTCCAAAAGACACTAAAGTGCAGAAGCTGTGGCGTGTGGCGGCACGGCGGCGAACCCGCAGGCGTCCCGGTCGGCGCGCAGCACGAAGCACAATCCAAACACTATGCTAACCTTACAATCAGTCTCAGCTGGGAGCGGACAGGACATCACCTCCAACTTTTATTTATCTACACGGACATGCTGCTGCGCTCCAAACAGCACAGCTGGACTTGTTAAAGACTCGCCCCCCACTCTCTCTCACACACACACACACACACACACACACACACCCGCACACGCACACGCACTACAGACACATGTAGTGGCAGATTTATCGATCTCCTGAGATTACTGCCTGTTGTTTGAAGAACTGTAGTATTCCTGTGTTGTCTGTCTCTACTTGCAGTGATGTATCCCTCTTGTAAAGCAGAGTCTTGGGGGTGACTCCGGGGGGGAGGGAGTGGTCCGACTCCGGGGGGGGGCCCTGGCTCAGCTCTCGGTTCTTGACTTGCGCCTGTTTGCTTTTTATGAAGCGTTGTTCACTTTTCTCTCATCTGTTTTGCCTTAGAGCTTTCTATTTTGGAATAAATGATGCCTAACTCTGCTGCCATGTCTCTCTCTGTCTGTCTGTCTGTGTGTGTGTGTGTGTGTGTGTGTGTGTGTGTGTGTGTGTGTGTGTGTGTGTGTGTGTGTGTGTGTGTGGTGGGGTGTTAATGTCCAGGTGGGATCGTCCACAGAGTTCAGTCAGTCTGGTGTCATAGCAGCAGAAGTGTGAGCCTCTTCTCTCTGAAACAAACACGAGGATCCCTGTTAGAACAGATTTCTGTACATTTCATGTTCCCACTAACGAATCGTTCATCCTTCATCCACAAACATCAATCTCTGGAAACCTTTCAGTGCATTGCTCTGCTGCGATCGTGATTGATATCAATACGATGAAAGAACCAACCCAGAAGAAGCCCAGTCCCAACAGGACGTCCACGGTGTTTCAGAGGAGATCATATGTTTGGGAACATGAGCATGTGCTTTATTTCTTCATGCGTCATTAGTCTCAGGCTCACTGAGGCTTGGATCAGTTCTCCTGCCCGGCCTTCCTGTTCTTGTTAATTAGTGGTTTTAATTCTGCTGGTGAAGCTTCTTTTGTTCATGAAGTCTGCTGCTTGAAACCTTCCCTCTTTGCCTCTGCTGCTGCTGTTGTGTCTGAACTCTGCACTGCGTCTCCTTCATGCTGCTTTTCATTGCAGTTGAGAAATTATTACTTTCCAAAGTCACCTACTGGTGAAAAAGTGGGAGATAAGATCCAAATAAAGAAAAAGTAACTCCTGAAACACACACACACACACACTGCGGCGGACAGACCTCCATCTGTTGGTGGATCCATCTGAGCGACTGTGTGATTCGTGTGTAAACTCCAGGTTTGTTCCTCAGAGCGCAGCCTCTCCCCCAGCTGGTCGCCCCGACCAGCTTCCAGACTGAGCCGTCCTCGAAGGCCAGAGGACCCCCGCTGTCCCCCTGACAGCACACACACACACACACACACACACACACACACACACACACACACACACACACACACACACACACACACACACACACACACACAGATAATATATTTTTGTTGCAAAACCTGTTGAGGGGCTTTATAAAGAAAAAAAAATGCCTTTGCTTTCAGAGTTTGCAAAAACGGCAGTACTTTCCCTGCAGCTATCACAAAAAATTCAAATTTTGTTGGTTTTATCAGAAAACATAAATGTTTAATACATTTTTGAACATTGGAAAAATCAAGTTTAACCCAGCCAGAGTTCATTTAGCTTTGTTGTTTTTAGTTCTCGCTATATTGTTGTTATATGTCTGTAACTCTGCATGGTTTCCTTTATGTTTCGTACAGCAGATGGAGATTTGCCTTGTGCTAAACCCGTCTCATTTACAGCAGCTTTGTGTGAACTCTTGAGACTCTTGGTACATGAATATGCATTGTCCCGTCTAAACAAAGAAAGAGAAAAGGGAAAGCTCCTCAGTGGTTTTATTCTTTCACACCGTGCACAGGGCAGCCGTACCTGACAGGAGTCCACCCCTCCCTCCAGGTATCCCGCGCAGATCATCCAGGGGGAGATGAGGCCTCGGTAAACCTCCGGCCGGTTGCAGGTCTTGGTGGAGATGAGCGCTACTTTCGCTGAACGCAGAAACACGCTGGCTTCTCCTGGAAGAAAATCACCAGCAGCAACAGGAATGAAACCACCACATCCACCAATCTCACTGCTACAGGATGGATCAGTGGGGAGATTTGTGAGGACATTACCGAAACATGAGCTCACTCTGAAACCACCTCAAACAGTCAACCTCCACACCCACCTTCATCCTCTGTTGCTCCCCAGCCGGAGATCCAGCACACGCTGCCTTCTGCAAACTCCTCTCCGGAGTTGGGGAGACAGATGGGCTCCACAAAGCCTGCGGAACAAGGAGCTGCGTCACCGCCGGAGTCCGCCGTCTCCTCAGGCACGCGCACGGCAAAGACTGCTACCGTTAAAAACCAGCGGCTTGGCCAGCTTGAGCAGAGCGATGTCGTAGTCCAGAGCGGTGTCCTTGTATCGAGCGTGGTGCACGATGCTCTGCACAGCCAGAGACTGGGCGTTGTCCAGGGGCTGCTCCGTCAGCCCCACGTACACCGTCCACAGGGAGGGGCTGTTGAAGCTGAGGATGAAGAAGCACAGAGCTGCAGGCCTCTGTCAGAGAAAAAACATCTGAAACACACACAGGAAGTCCCTTTGCGTGCACGGTGAGAACATGCAGACTCCATACAGTGTTTAATTCACATCCACACATTCAACACACTAACATGCAGAGAGCTCACACTTCTTTAAAACCTTCCAGAGACAGAGATGGGAATCGAACCGTTGGAAAACGATAAAAGATGAGTCGCTTTACCCCCGTCCCACAGCCTGAGACTCACCCAAAGACGCAGTGCGCTGCGGTGAGGATCCAGCGGGACGTGATGATGGAGCCTCCACACAGGTGTTCGCTCCTGAAGTGGAGGCTGACCTGCCAGGGGAACTGACCCGGTCTGGAGCTGTTCCCCCCCACAATGCGAGTGCTGTGCTGCGGCCTGGAGCCACACTCTGCAGGGAAACACACACAACGGTCAGCAGTCCTGCAAAGTCCGGTCCGGAGAGCTGCTGCTTGGACCACTGCACGCCGTTGGAAACATGCAGGAGGAGGCGAGGTGTCACGCCCGGCGTGTGGTATTGGTTTAACCTGGGATGTAATGAACCTGACACGGACCAAACCTGATATGTGCTAAACCTAATGTGTAATGATGCTGATCTGCATCCCGACAGCTTCACCCCCAGTAAACACTGGAGAACCTCAGGCGACGCTGCCAGGAGAACATCACAACACCGTGTCCGTGAGCATCACAAACAGAAGGCGAGTCCAAAAAGAGCATGCAGGAGGACATGCACACAGCGCACACAGGCGTTTCTCCTCATGGTTCATGCATCCCAAGGAAGGATGAGGTGCGTTTCCTCACCCAGACATTTGAGAGTGGTCACCATCCCTGAGCTGCACTCAGTCTTACTGTGCTCACAGGAGAGAGGAGCAGCACATTCATAAATGTCTCGTGTCTCTCGCCCTCAAACTGTCTCTCTGTACAGACGGTTTGTGTACCTGTAGGATTTTACATTCTGGAGCTTGATGGCGTGAGACTCGCTGAAGTTGAGGGATACCAGGCTGCTCCGCAGGTCCGCCTCGATGGAGGTCACAGACACGAAGAAGGAATTCACGAACCTTTCAGACAGCAAGACGACAACCATCACTGAAAACATGAACTCCTCAGATCAACCTCACTTTAGCTTATGAAAGGTTTTGTCGCAGCGTTGAGACGCATTCAGGTCAAAACTGCAAGCCAAGCCAGACTTAACAGGAACATGATGTGAACACACTGCAGAGGAAGGAACGGGAGGAGAACCTGGAATAACCCAGCTGCTTGCAGGCTGAGAGGCTCAGAATCTTATTCCAGTCCTCCGAACAGACGGTGCTCCACTGTCCTCTCCTCTGAACCTGCAGCACAGAGCTCCTCCCACTGAGACGCACTGAGGGCCAGACAGAGGGAGAGCGAGGGAATGGCGTCAACATCGAGTAACAAAATGAATTTACTTTGACCTCCAGCACCTCTGTGAGGAGCCTGGGAGTTACTTTTGACCAGGACTCCTCCGTCAACTCCCACATTCAACACTTTTTTTCTCCTGAAATGCCTCGAAAATCAAGAACATGTCGTGACACTGAGAAATTAATCCACGCATGTGTTACTTCCATGGTAAACTATTGCAGCTCACGATGATCAGGGTGTCTGAATAACTGCTTAAGAGCCTTCAGCGGATTTAAAATGCTGCACTTGGTTCATCTCTCACTCTCTCTCTCTCTCTCTCTCTCTCTCTCTCTCCTGAAGTGGGGTCATGGGTCGCTTTCATTTGTTAAACCATGGTTCAGTGTTGAGTGTCTCACCGCAGCCCAGCTCGTCCTCCTCGTTGTCACAGTGCATCACTCCATCACACCGAGCCGAGGAGCTGAAACACTGAGAGGAGGAGCCACAGCGGTACCTGCCCACACAGCTCAGACCCACTGAACACACACACACACACACACACACACACACACACACACACACACACACACACACACACACACACACACACACACACACACACACACACACACACACACACACACACACAGTCAGCTGATTCTCCCTCATAAGGTCACCATTTTTAGTTAAAATATTGACGCTTCACTGAAAAGATTTAAACTCCTTGTGGTATTTTGAAAAACACTAAAATGAGTGTGAGAGCCCTTCCGATAATCATGTCAACACAGTGTGTTTGTGTGTGTTACAGTGCATGACACCATAGGACTGAGCCGGTGTGATTGTTTTGGGCTGGCAGGGCAGATCCCATAGCAAAGCAAAATTGAAGATGAGATCTCCTTTATGTCACATTTACATCTCCTAGATATAAATGAGCACTAATCGAGAAAAGAGTGGTTTTCTCATTCTTCTCAAATGTTTCTCCTGAGAATTAAGTCTCACAGTGAGCACTATGCAAGTTCTCTAAATTCTCTCACAACTGTCTCTTTTCCTGATCTCAACTAAGAGAAAAATGAGACTTATTCTGCCGCTTTCAAATATGTCTCAATCTGATATCCTTACTTGGAAGCACTATCTCTGTTATGTCTCAGTGAGAAACATACATGGTTCTGTCTCTCACTGCTCACTATTTGAGTTCTCAGATTCTCTTACAGTTGTCTCTTTTCTACAATTTCAGCGAAAAGAAAAATGAGAGTAGTGCAAGCTCTCAAATTAGTCTCAATACGACACATTATTTAATATAAAACCTCAATCATATCTAAGTTTGTCTCATGGCAAAATTTGACAAAAAAAAAAAAATCAATTCAGGCAAATAATTTGAGATATATGGTTTGTTATACATCATGTTCAACTTACAAAATGTGTTAATAACTCATTTCAATTATCAATCATCATTACAATTTCAGTTCCAAAACTTAATCCATTAAAACAAACTGCCGTGATGGACTCAAAGACACCTTTTAGAGACTTTTTTAAATGTCTGAACTTTCTAGATGTTGACATGGTGCTGATAATTTTTTTTGACAGAATTCACAGCAAAGCTCTATTATATAGAGCAGTACAACAGAGTCTTGGGAAGTGTAACACATAATAGAGCAAATACTGTTTTGATAATCATTCAAATCACCCTGATAATACAGTAGATTATTCAGTACAATGCAATTTCCCATTGTATTGTACTGAATTAAGGACTAATGCTTTAGCAGGTAAGTCGCATGTTCCAGCAATGGTGAGCACTTTACACACAAAAGGTTCAGATATCAACACTGCAGGTTGGACAAGAATTCCATTGTTTGCAAGCTCACTTAGTGTGTCACTGAGTGGTCTAAGGAATGTAACCATGAATGGTTTTGAATCCTCATACCCAAGTCCAGCAAATATCATATTCTCTCTTTGTGTGTTCCATGAAGCTCAATTCACTTGATACAATAAAAAGGCCACACTGAAAACTTGAACGATTTGAAAATAGGTACCCCATCTGTGTTCAAAGGGAGAGAGATGTTTTTAGGGTCCCTAAGAGGACCACCATCATCTACAAGCTGTTTGTAAACTTCTGCATCATATATACGAGGGAGAACCAGAAAAAAACGGACACTGGTTATAACTTTTAATGTGTTTAATTGTAACAATTGTTCAAAGCTGTCGCCTTCACAGTAATCCCCGCTGGTTTGAATACACCGTTGCATCTGTGTCTTCCAGCTTTCAAAGGCGTTTGAAAACTTGTGCGTAATGATGCCGTGCAGTGCGTCTTTCGATTTTTGTTTAACCTCCTCGACGTCCTCAAATCTCCGCCCCTTCAGCTCTTTCTTCATTCTTGGGAAGAGAAAAAAGTCACAGGGGGCTAAGTCTGGTGAATAGGGTGGATGAGGCAGTAGGATCATCCCGTTTTTCTCCAGGAACTGCATTACACGCAGGGCCCGGTGCGCCGGCACGTTGTCATGGTGTAGCCACCACTCACCATCCCGCCAAAGCTCCGGACGCTTCTGCCTCCCTGCTCCTCGGAGCCCCTCAGGACCTGGATGTAGTGGTCCTGGTTAACAGACTGCCCAGGCGGCACAGACTCGCTGTGTTCGGCTTCCAGAAAAAAGATCCTCGCGGATCTTCTCCTGCGTGCGTGAGGATGCGGGTCGTCCGGAGCGGGGCTGGTCTTCAATGGACATTTCGCCCCTTTTAAAGCGCCCATACCATTCGTAAACCTGCGTTCTCCCCAGGGCATCATGTTTTTACGCCTCCTGGACCATGGTGAGTGTTTCTGACGCCGTTTGCTGTGTTCCCCTGCTGCTACCTCCTGACACAAAAGAGAGCACATCAATAGTTCATACCTTTTCTTCTGGATCCAGACCCTCTTAAAATATTTAAAGAGTCACATTTTCCTTAAATTACATTTTTCATCAATTAGCAAAGAAAAGATTTCTTGCAAGAAACTCAAAAGATAACAAAATAAAAACAGAAAACATTTAAAACACAAGAGGCAATTTGACAGAAATTGAACACATTATGCAAATACAGCTAATGGTTGCATATTCTTTTTTCCCCATATCTTGATGTGATTCTCAGTCAGAACTAACTGTGTTCAGGATCTCTCTCTCATCTGCACTTGGGACTGGGTGTGGCTAAAACAGGTCAGACAGCAGAGAAGGTGGCTTTTGAACATAAAACACATTCACATGTCATCAAGTTCTCTATGTCATCATAGCGACCCAATATTCGGATATTCTGGACCAGCCCTAGTTATTACTTACTTTTAGTCGTTATTCTTTACAGAGACGCTGCGCTGTTTCTTCCTGCCTGCTGAATGAGCGTCCTTCTTCTTCTTTATGGCAGTTTATGGCAGTTTGCTACCCATTTCAGGGAGCATTACCGCCACCTATTGAGCGGTATCTTAGGAGAACAGAGTGGGCAGTTACAGACTATAATCTTCCAAAGAACAAACTAAGAAAGAGAAAAAAATACATATAAAAAATCTATAATAATACTAACAATCCCAAATTTGCATGCGTGCAATGATAATGATATTTTCCAGGAAGGTATCTTCCAGAACAAAAGGGGGCGGTAGTGCGCTGCAGCGCTGCACAACCGCCAAGAAGAAGAATCTGAAAAAGGAACTTGACCGTTAATTTCTGGAGGGAAAAAAGAGGGAGACGCGTCCGTAAGCTGCTGCTCCAGACACGACGAAACTTGGAGAGGTAAGAATGCTGTGGTATGTAATGCTGTGAAGAAATTCTTTTGACATTATCATAAGGTGAAATATTAACAGTTGTGGTAACGGAGTGGTACGCTGGAAGGTGGGGATTAGGTAGTTTGGCGTCTGTCCAACAGGTAATTAACAAAGAAACTCCGAACTGTAGCTATTTTCATTCAGACCGGTGAAAATGGGACGGCTGGCTAGCTGCTTACTGCAGTTTGTATAACGTTTAAATGTATATCCTGCTCATGTTGGGAGCAGCGCCTCTCCTACTCGGTGGCAGGTCTCTACCTGAGGTGCTGCAGTAAGTTGGTTGTGTCGCTGCCTTTGCTTTCAAGCAGACTTTGCAGCAGGATGTTGTTTCCTGTGTGTAAAATATTTACAGATGATGAAACTAACAATCAGTTAGGAAAATAATTTGATTTGACTTTTGCTTATTTTGATCTAATTCTTGCCTCAAAAAGATGTGAATTAGGTGAAAATAGTGTATATTTATATTATAGTTGATACAGTATTTCTTTTTTCATTAACAGGATGGATAAAAACAAAATGCCTGCAAAAAAGAGGGTATGGGTTCCCAAGAAGAAAATGAAGGCCCTGCAGAGCTCCCCTCCCCCAAATGAGCAATCTGGTAAGTATTGAGTTAATAATTTCTGTTATGCATGGGGATGGGCAGGGGTAACAATCATAAGGTCCATATGATGTCTAAAAATAGTAGTCTGAATTGTTGTGCTCAAATACAAATGGAATATAAACATTCTCTCTATCTCTTTCTCTCTCTCTCTCCCTCTCTCTCTCTCTCTCTCTCCCCCTCTCTCTCTCTCTCAGGGTGTGTTGCATTTGTCAGATGGGAGGATGCTTATACCAGCAAAGTCTTTAGAGGTTCTGACATTTTGGCAAGAGATGAGGCTCCTGTGCAGCTGCAAGATCTTAAATCAGGAGATTCTGTTTTAGCAAAGTGGTCAGATGGTAAATTTCATAGGGCCACTGTTGAATATGTTTCATCAGATCAGGCTAAGCCACCACAAGGCCACCCAACTCCACAGGAGTCCTTTTTACATATTTTAAAAGACGATGAGCCATCAGACTCAACATCAGGGTCTGACACCATTATAATAGATCGGAGCCCACTGTCTGAACATGGCGAGAAAATCTCATCGCAGAATCCATCACCTGATGGGGGACATGCAACAGGCCTCAACACAGCTGGCCCACCACCCAATGGGTAGGTTTGTCATAATTATTATATAATCCCCGTGGGCTCACGTGTTCAAAACTTTTAATAATTATCCAAACAGGTCTGGCAAAGTTCAAAACCCCCTAAACAGCATTAGGAAAACTTTGTTATCCAATCTGTGATCATAGAATAGCCTCTGTGCACAGTTCCACTACTTCCTGAACTTAAGGCTGCTCTTTCATTTTCTGTCTTACATCTGAGTAGTCACAATGGTCAGACACATCTGGATTAATCAATTTTTCCAATAATGTCAGACAGGAAATAAAGGAGCTTGTTTAAGTTCAGGAAGTAGTGGAGCTGTGCATAGAGCCCATTATTTCAGTAAATAGTATGTGAATGACGTGTGAGCCCTGATGAAAATTATTTGCCATTAGTTTTGTCATTATTTCTGAATAATGGTCAGAATATTTTACATAAAAAATGTAATTAAATGAATCTGTTGAAAAATGTTTATAGATTTCAAATATTTTAACAAAGAATGGAAATAGCCACTTTACAAGCTCACATGCCACAACATATTGTGAGGTTGTTGATCAGCTATTTCCACTATTGAAATGTGTTATGTTTTTAAAATATAAAATGGTTACAAATATGGCAGATTTTGGGCATAGTACATTTATTTATATTATTAGTACTAGCCACCATATACATAAAAACAGTTGACAGCACCAGTTGTCAAGGCAGCACCTTCTTTTATGTCTCTGCTGGTCATTTCAGTCAGTTCTTTGAAGTTATTTGTCATATCTGTTATGGGCAATTTGTGTTTACAGAAATGCCATTTCTGGTTCTATGTGATTTTATGATAGCTCTACCAAAGGGGGGACCATTGATCCATCACCCTACAGAGGCCATGCAGCTGGCCCATCACCACCATACAGCCTCAACACCTCTGGCCCATCGCCCTACAGCCTCAACACTTCTGGTCCATCGCCCTACAGCCTCAACACCTCTGGTCCATCGCCATACAGCCTCCACACCTCTGGTCCATCGCCATACAGCCTCCACACCTGTGGTCCATCATCCTACAGCCTCAACACCTCTGGTCCATCGCCATACAGCCTCAACACCTGTGGTCCATCGCCCTACAGCCTCAACACCTCTGGTCCATCGCCATACAGCCTCAACACCTCTGGTCCATCGCCATACAGCCTCAACACCTCTGGTCCATCGCCATACAGCCTCAACACCTCTGGTCCATCGCCATACAGCCTCAACACCTCTGGTCCATCGCCATACAGCCTCAACACCTCTGGTCCATCGCCATACAGCCTCAACACCTCTGGTCCATCGCCATACAGCCTCAACACCTTTGGCCCATCGCCTGGTGGAAGACATGCAGCTGGCCCACCACCAAACAGCCTCAACATCTCTGGTTCAACGTCTGGTGGAGGCCATGCAGCTGGTCCACCAGTCAGTGCATGGGTACCATGTGAGGATTGTAAGGGGGAGTTTGAAAAAATCCTACACGAAAAGAGAAGGATCGATGAAATCATCTCGAGAATAGGCAAGTAATCAAATAATTCTAGTAATCATCTTGGCATGTTTTTATTATGCTCAAAATGAAATTGCCTGCCATTAAATCTGCTTATTATTTATTTTAAAGAGTTGCAGGAGCAACTTCATTCCCTGAATGATCATTGCAAGACATTACACGGAATAAATAACTGAGACAGCCCAATGCAAAACCTGCTACATCCATGCTCAATGATACCTAAGCTTTACTTGAGCTTGCAATGCTTACACTCAGTTTTATTTTTTCATTTCATAGTTGTCTGACTAAATTCTCGGAATAGAAATTTAATACCAGAAATGAAGTTTTATCCAGTATCATGTACAGCACCTTTAACGATAACAGACTGTTGCTTACATTTGTATTTATGATTGTACCAAAAATCTTACTTGCTGATTTCAAATTCTTTCAACTGAAATGGACGTCTCACTGAGTTATTTCCTATTAAAGAGATAATTCGGGATTTTTTACATGAATCTGTATGGCATCCCCATCAGCAGTGTTGTCCATTCACACAGACTGACCCCTGACAGCGTCCAGTGAGCAGAGGTCCTGTCTGGTTTAGGTCCAGACGAAAGTAGTCCGGCAAGTTTGCTGGATTCACGAAAATAAAGTGTTTTTCTTCTCAAACCAATATGTGTTCGAAAGAGTGATATATTTGCATCACAAAACCGTTCATCACGAAAAAGTCAGACCTCGTAAATGCTTGGCACTATTTTCTCTCCCTTCATATCACTCCGTGCTGCCTCCAGCTGGAGCTAACTTTAAACTGTAACCAAAGTGAAACCAGCGCGGCTGCCATCTGGAGGCAGCGCAGAGTGATATGAAGGGAGAGAAAATAGTGCCAAGCATTTACGAGGTCTGACTTTTTTGTGGACAACGGTTTTGTGATGCAAATATATCTCTCTTTCGATCACAGATTGGTGTGAGAAGAAAACATTTTATTTTCAGGACCCCAGCAAACTTGCCGGACTACCTTCGTCTGGACCAAAACCGGACAGGACCTCTGCTCACTGGACGCTGTCAGGGGTCAGGGGTCAGTCTGTGTGAATGCACAACACTGCTGATGGGGATGCCATACAGATTCATGTCAAAAATCCTGAACTATCCCTTTAACCTTTACTGCAGTTGTGTATGATCTATATGGTAAGTCTTTTTGCCAAATCACTCATTACAGATTTTATTGCTCTTGTCTTACAGTTTATGTCCTGAGATGTGCAACTCTGCCTGGTTGAGAACATATCGAGGAGGCCAAGCTCAAGAAAGCCATTGTCAACAAATGTAGGGCAAGAACAGGTTCTAAGGAGTAGCCCACTGATACAGCCTGCCCTATGTGGACTGCTTTATCTCTTTTTCACCGTCGCTTACTTTTTTTTTTTTCTTATTCATTTTCATGGACCAGTTCCTGCCATGTTGACACTGAGGTTTGGTAGTGTGTGAATTAGTAGTACTAGTAGATTCCTAGTTTCTTTTCACATGGTTTCCTATATTTGAGCCAAACCCAAGTGCAATTGTTCCACGTACCCCAGCGGTGCTGGTCACTGTGTTTAATGTCTGCAATTTGAAAGTTTACGAATGCTTCGTAGTGCTTACTCCAGCTCCATAAACGCTAATCTAAAGTTAAGCTTTCACACCGTTGTAAAGAGATCTCTTGGTGTAAACAGCATGATTCCAATTTTGTGAATGTTTTTTGTTGTTTTGCTTAAATAGTTCACCAATGCTGCTGCCCAAATACTAATGGTGATTTGATACATTATATTGTACAAATGGTGTTACTGAAATAAAATTTTCCAATTTTCAGTATTGAGTATGTTTTTGACATTATTTCTAATTACTAAAGATAATTAATCTTTAAATTGCATTCTCAATTTGTTCTCATATTTCTCAAATATGGCTCAGATATTATTCTCATATGTAGCTTCAGTAAGACATTTAAGAGAAATAATCAAGACATAGAAGAGACATTGGACACACATTGATGAGATCTCTTTTAAGGCTCATACTTCTTAGATTTGTCTCATAAAAGTCTCAGATTCATCTCATGTTAATCTCTTTTAATGCTCCTTCAAATAACCAAGACATAACTGAGATCAGGGGTATACAATTATGAGATCTTATCTGTTTATCCCACTTCTCAAATGTTGCTCAAATGGTTTTCTCAACTTAACCTCCTTTGTCTTGCTGATGTCTTGTCTCTTTTTAGCTTATCTCTTGCTCCTAAGGGACCCTTAGGAGAAGTAATTCAGATACAAATGATCACAGAATGATATGAATATGAGAAGCTCAAATTGATCTCACGAGATGAGATTGAACAACAGATGAGCAACACATTTTTCCTATGGGATGTGACTCTTGTTTGGACACATGAGACCTCATTCCACCCGACTCAGGTGTGTTAGCTGAAATCTGTTGTATAACACGTAAGGACTGCATCAAATATTGAAAGGACAAACACGGCCGTGATACGGCGGCTCACCTCCGAGGCCGATGCAGAGAGTCAGGACGATCAGCGTGACCAGGCAGACCGCGATCAGCAGCTCCGTACGATGAGCCAGCATACGAGTCCTCCAGCTCTTCTCCAGGTCCTCCTCTGTGACCGGGAGGCAGCACAGGGCTGAGTCTGGATGTGTGTGTGTGTGTGTTGAAACAAGCCTCTCTCCCTATTAAAAATTCTCCGTGCCTTCTAAACAGCTATTATTGAGAATATTGCCACTAATTCATTACAAGGTGATATTCCAGTTGCAGCATGTCAGGTAAAAAAAAAGCCTTTGGAGTTTCTCTGTCCCCTTCAAGAACCATTCCACCGCAGGGACAGGGCACTGAGCATTGACAGGGATTCCTCACACCCTCTTCAAAGATTCTTTGAACTGCTGCCATCAGGAAGACAATTCAGTTCTAAATATATCCGTACAGTCCCGGGGAAAAGCACCGTCTCATTTTGCTTGCACTGCAGCTCTATGCAGAGCTGGCTGAATATAAAGTTTGAATTGATTTGAAAGGGGAAAGTTTTAAAAAAAAACTGTACTTTCTCCACCTGAAGACCCCGACTCACCGTCGATGAACGGCTGCACCTTGGTGATGGGCATACCGGGACTGCGTGAGGTCTGCGGGTGGGGCTCGGTGGGGTTGGGGGAATCGGCCTCTGGTTCCTCGATCGCAGCACAGCTGCCCAGGGGGCTGACATTAAGAGTGTTGGGGGTCTCGACTTTGGGCAGGTCCTCCTCTGTCACAGAGACCACCTCTATCTGGGAAGGGTCTGGCTGCTCAGGGTCCTCGGTCCTTAGTTCCTGAATGGCAATAGGAAATGATGAAGCCGTTATCATTCTCTGAACTAATGAGCTTCTATTTAATGTCTGAAGCAACTTCAGGTCCAGGCACAACAAGACACACCTCTGTTATACCCCTCTCACACTGACCTACTGAGTCCGCCGAGGTCTGCAGATCACTGCGGAGGGCAGAGTGACTGCAGACTGACTGCGTATATGGTGTGTGTATGGTCACATAAAACCAGGGATCAATGTCGTATAGTTGCTCAGAGCTGATAGAGGGATGTCGCACTGAGACAACGTTCTGTTTTCCTACAATTCAGTCTGGTCTCGATTACATCTTGCATTGCTGGGGACAGCGGGTGGATTGATCTAATAAAAAAAAAAAAAAAGGTGTGTCGGATGAAATTTCATGTTTGTGTAAAAAGGTGAATCATCTTTTCTACCTGTGATTTTCAGGAGGGAGGTACCTGGACTGTACGATGGATATCAACCTGGAAGAAGAAGTTATTTTACACAATCAAAGAACCTATGCTGCAGCTACATCTCCTGATTGAGAATGAGGAAGAGGAAATGGACATAGCAGAGGAGAAAGTTTGTAAGGAGATGGCACAAGGAGGAGGAGGAGAAGTTGTTGGCTCATTTAATAATTCCATGCATGCCACTGGGAAACTGCCATAATGCTTATAATGGTCGTTCGTTTCTCGTCTTGTGTAACTTATTTGATCTCGCAGGTGAGATCATGGCCTCATGATGTGTTTTCACAGCAGCCACAGTCCAATGAGATATGGCGAGATCAGTCCAACAGCGAATGAGAATCTAGGACTGTTCACATGAAACCTCCCACCAGCTAGTCTGCCACAGTCCACAACAAAACATTAAACATGTTTAAGTTAAAAAAAAATCATTTTGGACAGTCTTGGAAAGCTTTAGATGGTGGTGTACTGATTTTGCATCATTTTGGAATGCATTTCTGGAAGCCATGCACCGGTCAATGTGCCTTCCCTGTTTGCTGTGAATGGTCCAGCTGCACATACATCCCGGCACCACGGCACAGTGCAGTCCACCGCCGTGGTGACCTTCTGCAGTCTTGGTGGACGACAGCGTGAAAAGGACATTAGCTTCACGCTCCTTTTGCAGGGTGAATGTAACCAGAAATCAATTCATGGTTTTATTCTCAACAAAAAGAAGGCTAACGTACGTTAACGTGTTAAGAAGTAGTGCCAAGAACTGAATATTAGCAGAATATTAGAAGAGTATTAGCTTCTCTTCATTGGATTTCAGTTAATTCTAGAATAGAATTTAAAATCATTCTGTTAACTTATAAAGCTCTTAATGACAAAGGGCGGCGGGCACAGCTGCTCTGCAGCTTGCCTGCACCGTGCCAACAAGGTGTGTCCAGGGCATTTTGCATTTTGGTGCAGTCCGGCGCGGTGCGACGTGGCATATCCACGCCTCTGTCCCTTTAAGCACAGGGCTGTCCAGGTGGTCTCTCTTCTCCCGTGTGCTTTGCATACCAGCTTGGATCTGGCAAGCTTTCAGGGTAACTTATGCACAGTGTTTTTGGCACAAAATTGTCACTGTGCCAAGCTGAATCTGTCGACACTTCCCCGTGGTGCACGGCCACGCCCACCTTGGCGCAGCCCGGTATACCAAATTACCAATTTAGCTTCACATTGTGCTGCATCAGATAAAATTACCACTGCATGGGCTGTGCCAAAAACACTTGGTTCTCAGAGTGCTGCTTACTGGAGGCTCCTGTGTTTTCTAACAGAAGGCAGAGCTTTCAGCTACCAGGCTCCTCTCATGTGGAACCAGCTCCCAGTTCCAGGTTGGGAGTCCAACACAGTCTCTACTTTGAAGGTTAGCCTGAAGACCTTCCTATGTAGCTGATAGAGCTGGCTCAGGCCACCTTGAACCATTTTCTAGTACAGCTAGTTATTGTTGGATTGATGTAAAAATTACAAATGTATCTAGTTTGTTCACATTGAATCCACCTTAATTTATAAAGCACCTAAAACAATGATGGGGAAACAAAGTTCTGTATACAGAAATACATAACACAATAAATAGAACCTTAAAGATAAACAAAATAAACACAATGAAGATTAAAACAAGTAAAAAGTATACAAAAAAATAAGGAGCTCACACATTACAGTCGGCATCTTACATGATGTGAAAAGGAGAAGAAGTGGATTTTAAGGTTGGATTTAAAAATAGATAAAGAAGAGCCTGTCTAATGTGCATTGGGAGATTGCTCCATAGTCTAGGAGCTGCCACTGAAAAGCCTCCATCCCCTCTGAGCTTCAGTCTGATTTTAGCTGATCTTCTGTCCTGAGAAAACGAACAGGGCTGTGAGAGCGGGACAAGACCATCGAGCGATCTAAAAGCAAATGAAAGAAGCTTCAGATGGATTCTAAAATGAGCAGGCAGCCGGTGGAGAGAGGTGAAAACAGGCGAGATGTGCTCATGTTTAGGTTTACAAATTAAAATACATGCAGTCTGTGAGTGAAAATAGTGGAGTTTCTCTTCCTGTCTCATCCTGCTGCTTCACTGAGAGAACTCTATCAGCTCTTACAGTAAATATTCTGTGTAAAGCGATTATGTAATTTTCCTTAAGACAGTTTATTAAATTTCACAATTTGATCTATAAATGACCTGCTCAGGAGCTTTTCCAACAGTCTGCTGATCTGACATCATGTAGTCTCTGCTCCATCAGGCTGAACGCGCCAGAAGAAAACACCAGAGATGTTCTTCCCCAGCAGTTTGAGAGGAGCGCCGTGTGAGTGTGACTTACTGTGGGAGGAGGTGCTGAGTCAACAGGATCTGAAACAAAGGAAAGCAGCAAGTGAGAGCAGAACAAACACAACGGGCGGAGCGGCCTTCAAATCCAACGTACGTGTGTCGACAAAGCTTTTGGTCATTGTTCCATTTTCTTCACACGGCTTCGTCTTGGATCATCTCCTCCAGCGCTGCCTGAACTCTCTCTGAGCCGCAGACACCTGAGCAGCTGAGTCGGCCTCACACAGAGGCTCAGGTGACACGGCAGCCCCCTCCAAGGGTACCGTTACACACTCATGTGTCCGAGCGGGGAGGAGGAGGAGGAGAGGAAGGACAATGTGTATTCCAGAGGTGTTCCCCTTCAATAGAATAGACGATTCTACAAATTCATCCATAGCTTCATTGAGAATACATGTTTATGCATTTACTGAAAGTGACGGCTATGTTGTAGCCATGAAATTGAACAACTGCAATTAAAACATTTTATTATTGTGTTTGAACTATCTTAGAGAGATCTGCACTGAGAAGTCGATATTAGTATTAGTAGTATTAATACTATTAATACTATTAATACCAGAGGAGAATACTTTTACAGCGTTGCTCCATACAGAATAGAAAAGAATAGAATACAATGTTAAAGTGTCAAATAAAACAGAATGAAAATTAGGGCTTAATGATCATTACTGTACAAGTCTAGAAGAAAGGACAGTAAAAACACAACAAAAACACTATTTACAAGAAGAGTTACTCGGTGAGATGTCCACAGGAAGGAAGGATTTTCTGTGACTCTGTAGAGCACTTTGGGGAGATGGTTCTGTTACTGAAGGTGCTCCTGCTGAGGATCAGGACATCATGGAGGACTGAGGGACTTTGTTCAGGATGGACGTCTGTCTGGACCAGATCCTCCTCTCTGAGACCACCAGAGCAGAGTCCCCCTCCAGCCCCAAACACGTCACTGGTCTTTCTAATGAGTTTGCTGAGTCGCTTGGCGTCAGCCATCCTCAGCCTGAAGTCCCATCATGCAACAGCGTGGGAGATAGAGCTTGCCACCATAGAATACCTTCAGCAGAGTGTGTCAGACGTTGAAGAACCTCAGCCACCTCAAAAAATAGAGACGGCTTTGGCCCTACTTCACCCTATCCAGTGTATTGTCAGTATGTACTTCTTCCACAATGTCCACACTGCCCCCCTGGATGGAGACGGGGAACAAGGCCTCCTTGATCCTCCTCAGGTCCACCAACGGCTGCTTGGTCTGTGTCAGGTTGAGCTGCAGATAGCTCCGCTAAGTGACAAAGTTATCCACCAGCAGCCTGTACTTGGTCTCATCATCCCGCCGATACATCCAACTACTGCTGCGTCATCAGAGAACTTCTCTAGATGAACGATCCCAGTGCAGCGGAAGTCTGTGGTGTAGAGTGTGAAAAGAAAAAGAGAGAGAGGACGGTCCCCTGAGGGGCCTGGCGTTGCTGACCATTCACACACAATCCTGCAGACACAGGTACAGCAGACTGCCAGTCAGACGATCCAGGACAAGAAGGGGGAATCCACCTGCATCGCTTCTCACCCAGCAGAGTCAGACTGATGGTGATGAAAGTACTGGAGAAGTCAAATAACATTACTCCTGTAACATTAATCCTACGGTGCTGCCAACCCAGTGTCCAAGTGTACATGATGGCGTCCTCTGGCCCAAGACAGGAAGACAGGGCTGCTGCTAGATGAGGGACCAGAGCAGCTCCAGGATGAGTCTCTCCATGCTCTTCATGATGTGGAACGTCAGCGCCACTGGTTTGTTGTCCTTCAATCAATAAATGACAGCAGCGTTCCTTCATATAAATATATATTTACATTTCTCCACAGTTTGCCTCCGATCAGAGAGACCTCCGGGGCAGGAAGTGAGTGCAGGCCTGGTGGTGGCTCACTGCCCTCTTCGGGTTTCCCATGTGAGAGAGGGCCAGGTAGACATGTGGGTGGGTCACAGAGGAGTAGGTGTTGTAGTGGTTCTCCTCCAGGTTCTCCTTCAACATGCAGTCTTTGGAGAACTTCTCCTGGAGACAGAGACAGAGTGAGAGCTGAGGTTGACCGTGGAGGCCCGAGGAGTGATGGCTGCTCGGCAGGCTGTACGTACCGCTCCATACGACCGTCCTTCTGCGCTCATGCAGAGGTACATGCCACTGTCCACCCCTCGGACCGCCACAACTCCAGGCTCCACTGCACATACTCTGAACCAACCTTGAAGGGATCAGGCATTCATTACAAACTCTTTCACTTCCAAGTTATTACAATTACATCATGTCTCTTCTACACTCTGCTTACACATTCAAACAGCTGTTCTCTCCTTCTGGGTTAGATTCTTGTTCACACTGGTTGAACGGCAGCGTTTCTATGAGCCATAGCAATAAATCCAACGTAAACATTAGTGTGTAGTAACGGAAAGCCACATCGTCTGAGAAGAATCTTCTCCCCAAGACGGGCCTGGAGTAGGCATGGACGGACAGAAACAGACACTTCAGAGCAGGGGTGTCAAAGACGCGGGACGTGGAACAAAACCAGCGAAGAGGTTCAGTCTGACCTCACAGAGTCTAAAATGAACAAAAAATATAACTGACTGTGATCTTTCAGTCAAAGTAACTGCTGTTTCTGATGCGTCCACTGGGGGCGCATTGAGTGGAGGACAAAAGCCAAACCTTTGTTCCAGACCTGAGCAGCTGGTGACTGTGTTTAGTCTTCAGATCATTGTAAACAGTCTCATTGTCCAGCTCTGTGTTCCTGGACAAATTCTGAAAGCTGTTCACATGAACACCACAGCACACCTGAGCCGTCTGAAGCTCGACGAGCAGATGGAGGGCTGGACTCACAGTATTTGGTGGGTTCGTGGACACCTCCCACCAGGCCACTGGGCAGGATCTGGAGATGGAAGCCAATCCCAACCCGGCAGTAGAGCAGCTGCTGTTTGGACCTGGCTGCCACTGGAGGAACATCTGTTGTAAGGGAGGATACAAAGAGCCACGTCGAGCCAAAGAGTCACGAACATTTAAACTTTCACATCAAAAGTCTGATTGTTGATTTATTTCAGTTACTCTACATGATGAAGCTCATTTTATCAGTGAATCTCAAAGGGGCTGGACAGCTGAGGTTTGAAAGGTTCCAACACCAGAATAATCACATTTCATTCAATGTAGTTCATCACAAAACTATTTCTAACTATTTATTAATAATTAAATACAATGAAGTGCTACACATTGTTATACCTTATTTTTCTTGGCCAAATAGTGACTTCTTTTAACTTTATTACATTCTCATGAAGTTTTCACTTCACAATACTTCACACACTTTGGAGTTTTTAGTTTAGCTGTATTAACAATTGTACTGTATTTCAGTCTTTTTGAGATATTTCATCAATCTGACCTCTTTCATCAAAACTCTTCAGTATTTTCTGTACAGCTGTCAACGATCCAGATAAAGCTGCAGGCTGTCACTCCAAGAAAATGAATGAAACTCTTCGTTTCCCTCTGAGACTTTTCTTTATTTGGATTTAACAGGTTAAATAAAGGCAGTGTGCAGGAGACCCGGTATTTACTGGATCAAATATTTAATATTTCTTTATTTCAAATGGCACATTTGGTCCCTATACAACCGCAAGATGAGAGCCTGCTATATAAATAAAATAAAATATTTTCATATAATTTAGTGCAAGTTTCATGAAGTGGCTGCTGAAAGGTCACAACCTTTTGGATTTTATTAGATTCTGACTTGTAAACCACACCCTGTGTGGAAAAGAGGTCAGATCATGTTTGTAGTCAGTTTTTTATAAAACTGTCCAACTAGCAACTTTAACGCTCAGTGTCAGAATTTTACCCTAAATACGATTACTGTGGGATGGAATCACTGATGTCGAGAATTTTGTGAAAGCTTACCTTTTCCTTTCATGTGCAGCTTCCACAGTTCTCGAATTCGAGCTCCCTGCTCCTCGGGAGAACCGTCTGCATGCTGCTTCTCTGCCCCCTCAGAACCATCCAGCCCAGTCAGAACCAGCAGCAGCAGGATGCCAGGCAGCTGCCAGCACACACTCATACTGACCCACATCACACAGCTGCCGGCAGCACACACACACACACACACGTCATGTCCTGGCTTTATGTCCTCCACACTGTGAAGACTGACTGACAGGATGAGATACTCCACTGCACATGGCCATTATCGGCGATATCAGTGATTCCGCCGGCACACGTGATGCTGTGTGAAGCTGCTGTAGCTCAGGAGTCCCTGTCAGGAAGCTGAGGGGGATTCAGACGCGTGAAGTTCGGCTGCCGAGGATGAGAAATATTGTGCGACATGTTTTTGGTGTCACCCAATCTGAGCCGTGACGGCTGAAACATGCAAACTGTCTGTTCGGTATCACAATCAGTGCGATAGAGCGAGAGTGGGGATGATAAGTGAGGGCCGAAGCTGAAGCACAACAACAGATTCACTTCAGGAGTTCAGGACTGACGGCAGCTAAAGCTGTGATCTGAGACCTGCAGCCCCTCTGCTGTGACTCTACGGTCCGCCGTCATGGATGCCTTCTGGAGTGACTCGACTTCTCTGTAGTGAAATGAAAAACAAGTGACTAAAGATGTTCAAAAAAATAATACTAAAAGAAGTAAAGCCAGTCTTCATGCCCTCTCTGGTTCAATGCATCATCTCCTTTTCTTTTCATAAACTTTAAGAATGAATGTTTCAAAGCGAACACCTGATGGATCCTTTTTTATTTCTAAGCAGACCAAAGATCAGGGAACTTTTCAGAGCCTCTTATCTACAACCAACGATGTAACTTATTGTGTTCTTCAACATTGGGCCGACTGACAGTTACAGAAGAGACGGGATAAACTCTGATTTTTCACCGAGGGACTGAAAAGATCACCTGAATCCAACCAACATTCTTGATGAAAGATTAAAAAAAACCTGCTGCACACAGAGTGTGTGTTGTGATGTGTTGTGACGGCCTGAGGGAGGCAGTGATCGGTCTCTGTTTCAACAGTGTGGTACGCTCACATGATGCTGAAGAGGAACCTGAAGATGAAGATGAGATGTTCTTCACAGTTCTGGCTGTTGTGCTGCAGCTCGTACTCCAGCAGATCACAGTTTCTCTGTGGTGAAATTGCTCCCAGTCGATGGATAGAAAGAATTTCCCCTGTTTGATGAATAAAATATTTCTATTCTATTGTAACCACAAATATATAGTCTTTCATTAACGAGAACATTGAAAGCACTTTTATTTATATTAGTTTGGCACATGTGAGGAGGGAGTCCTCAAAACAACGTCACAAGCGGACTCAAGGCATTTTTACAAACTGGATTATTCACACGACGGCGAGGAATGAGTTCATGAGTGATCAGCTTGGCTGTTAAACATTTGTCTACGAAACTCAGGACGACGGTGCCGTGAAGAACTAAGACGCTCCTTTAGCTCTCAGCTTGGACAGCAGCATTTCATTCTTCCGACACTCCTGGGGAATAAAGAAAAAAACAATTCCTTAATTTTTAAAGGGACCTGCTGACTCAGCAACACGTGGCTCTCAATCTGCAGCGGCTCCACGTGAATAGATATTACTACACTGTATCTTTCAAAGGGATTTCTGGCAAAAAAAAAGGCTAGAAAAGTAGATAAAGTGCTCTATAAGGTATACAGCTAAAATGGCGAAAAAAGAAAACAACTAAAATAGCTTGAAATAGTTATAAAGAAAAAAGTTGAAACGTTTAAGAATCCCTAGTATGAAAAAAAACCTCCGCTTAAATAGCAAAACAGCTTCTAAAAGGAAACAAATTCACTAAAAATGACCACAAAAGGAAAAAAAACTGTAAAATTGCGAGTGTCACCTCCTTGAAGTCTTTGACAGTTTTGAAGTAGAGCCTCTGCTTGTCGAGCAGCTCCAGGTACTCGTCGTTCAGCTGGTCTCTCCTCATCTTGTTCTCTTGCTTCTTTTTCTCCATCTGACACACACACACACACACACACACGAATCAGACGCAGAGCTGCCACTCTGCGGCGGCGATGTGTTCCTCTCTCGGTGTGCGGTCTCGCTGTGGGTGTGAGTGTGAGGGACCTTGATGCGACTGTGCTTGATTCCCTCCACGATCTGCTCCATCTGGCGGAGGAACTGCTCCTTGGCAGCCGAGGACGCCATGGCTCTGCACAGGAGGACACAAACGTGAGCGCCTGCAGGACGCGGCAGGCGTCACTGCGGCGCGCGGGGCGAGGCATACGTACTGTTGGAAGTTATCGTGGATGGAGTTCAGGAGGTTGACCTGCAGGAACACACACTCAGTTAGAGAAGAGATCTCCGTAGCTTGTATGGAAGTAGCAGCAGCAGCAGCAGCTCTGACACCTGCCTCTTTCTCCAGATACACCTTCTTGTCGTCCAGCGTGTTGTAGAGGGTGAAGAACTGCTTGGTCTCCTTGTGCGTGGCAGACACTGAACAGAGGAGAGCGCACAGTGAGTGTGTGTGTGTGAGAGGCTTTCCTCGCTCGGCTCTGCGTGAAGAAGGACGCACCGTGGCTGTAGAGCTCGATGAACCTCTTCTGGTACTGAGTCAGCTCGGCCCGGCTCGGCACCTCGTCTATCTTCCTCTGCAGGATGGCGATCTCACGGTTCCTCCGGGCCTGGGGAGAGGAACCGGCAACCCTCTGATCCCCATCACAGCTACATTATCAGATCTATGTAAATGTCACGCCTCTGTTATTATATCTATGAGTTTCCCAGATTCCCATATAAACAGCTGTGATCCAGATGTACAACAGTCAGCTGTGAGCGGGATTCAAACCGTGACTCCCGCCTCTTGCTTCTGGCTCTGAGTTTTGGACGAATCTCGTCATGTTTGTTTCCTTCTTATCTGCGCCGAGTTATCAGCGGCGCTGACCCGATTACCCACAGTGCTCTGCTTCCATCTAATCAGGCGCTGCGAGGAATGGTGAGGTTACCATGAGCAGGCGGATCTTCTGCAGCTTCTCCCGGTCTGCGTTGTACTGTTTGTCTATCAGCTCGTTCCTCTCCTGAAACACACAATGCCAGCGGAGGTTCAGCAGAGAGCTGCCAGAGCCGAGGAACCGAAGGCAGAGCGGCAGGTCACCTTCTCCTCATCGGTGTCCTGCCCCGATGAAGACTTCAGCTCCTCAATGTTGTGCTGCAGCCGGGTCATCTCTTCCTGCAAATGACACACACACACACACACACACACACACACACATTCGGCATCAGCTCACTGCACGCAGAAACACAGAGAGGAAGAGCATGACGATGCACTCACTCTGCAGTGTGCACGAAACTCCTGTTCCTGCTGCTTCAGGCTCTCATTCATGGTCACCAGAGCCCTCAGCTTCTCCAGAACACTGTGGGATCCACCGGCACACACACAGCACACACACACACACACACACACACACACAGCTGAATCAGGAAGACTGAGTTCTTGAAGAGTCACTGTTTGCAGCGATAAAGCAGCAGAGATACAGGACGTACAGGAACTTCACACGGAACTCCTCTAAACACTTCATTCATCAAACAGGTCAGTTTGTGAGACAGGAAACAAACAACACAAACAGAGAAAAGCATGTGATAGTGAAGTGAAGCTTCTGAACTCGGGTTCAGGCCTGTCCAGAGATCAGTTTGTGAAGCGACACTGATGCCAACTGTTCAAATAAGAAATCAAAGTGTTTTTTAAATGTGCGTCCCTGACGCTTTTCCACAGGAATTAGAAATCAGACAATCTAAGCTCAGTCTCTCTGCAGCAGCGACAGTCGCCTCAGTGTTTTTCTGTATCACATGTTTATCTTTGATTCCTTAAACCTGACGGTAACTGTTGATTTAACTCTGTGCCGCCACCTTCTGTCACTATGTTGATACTCTTAAAATATTAGATTCTGTGGTAAAGTGTGTGCATCTTTACATTTGTCCAGCTGCACTGAAACATTTGAAGGTCTCAAATAAAGCTACAAACAAACACTGATGATTCAGTGGATCACTGATCATTAGTAAGGAGTTGAAGGTGTTTGTTTACCGAAGCGTTGTGAGGTGGAACGCATACAGAACGATCTGTGTGAGGATGAAACTCACCCGCTGTCAGCCTGCTCCTCCATCCCCTCCAAACACTTCAGCTCCTTCTCCAGCTGCTGGGACTGCTGAGTGGCCTGACGGGGGAAACGACGGAATGCTTCACTGAGCCGGCCAGAGAGAGTGCAGACAACGTTTAGATGGCAGCAGCCGTGACACAGAGTGGCTGCGTGAACTTATATGAATATAGAGATGAAGGGTCTGGACTGTGTGAGCTGCTGAGCCTTAATGTTACAGGTCTGTACCTCCGTCAGCTGTCTTTTGGCCTCGTCACAGCTCGCCTTCACGTCTGAGTGCTTCTCCTGTAACTGTTAAAACAAAGCCACAGACCGAGGAGTTTTCTTCATATTCCTGCTTAAATCCTGAGGAGCAACAGTTTATTCCACAGTGACCAACACGAACACGCCATTCATCGTGAAAAAAAACAGAACATGCGCAACATGCCTGTGCAACCACAGTCGGCTCACGGATCTACTTCGCTTTAGGAAGCTTCTGGAAGATGTTAGAACTTTAACAGTTGGCTCCTAAAATAATATATTTTACAGACAATGTTCAAAATACTAAACTGCAATTGAGCTGAGTTTCAACAGTTTTGTGATACTTTTTCTAGACCGGTCCATTAGTCTTTATTTGTTTTTTTTTTTTTACATGTTCGAAAACAAAAATATCCATCAATCAACTGAAACACCAGCCAATCAATAAGCTTCTCCATCCATGTTCTCCAGAGCTCCATGTTGTGTGTGTGTGTGTGTGTGTGTGTGCGCTCACCTCCTGCAGCTCTTTGGTCTTCTGCTGGATGTGTTTGTTGAGCGAGGCCACGGCTCGGCGGTGCTGCTGCAGCGGGCCGTAGCGTTCTGAACGTTCCTCTGAGGAACGCTCCGACTGCTGCGGGGACACCAAGAGGTCAGAGGTCATCAGGCCACAGATCCATTTGAAAATGTTTCTGTCATTGTGACAGAAAACTCGTCAAACTTGGGTAACAGGCAGATTTTTACGCTCTGCTTTGGACCAAAATGGGCAAGTTAGATGTGCCGTCCACAAGGAGGCGCTGCTGCTCGTCATGGCGGAGCCTGAGAGTGATTTTAACATATTTTTAAAGAATTTTTATTTTTGCTGAAATTCTACTAACGTAAAAAAAGAAGAAGAAAAAAAACCTGCTCAAGTAAAAAAGCAATTCTTTGAAAATTTCTTTGTAAAAGTGACTCAAGTAAACTTTACAGCTTGATGGAGGTCAAGTATGAAAAGGGACACATAGGAAATCTAATCCAACACGAGATGTTTATGAGCTCAGACTAAACCAGACAACCACGGTAAGTGGCACAAATTCTAAATTCTATGATCCATTTGACTTTTTTTTTTTTTTTTTTACCTCAAACATGAAACTGGAAGAAAAGAACACTGGAAAGAAAAAGAAAAGGAATTAAAAAAAATGGTGATGATCCCAGGATGAGTTTGGCAGTCAGTAAACTAATGTTAGCTGTGCCTTATTCCAACACAAGGTTTTGCATGTTAATCTTAATTTACTAATATGTAACTACACTCCATTTCTTTACTCAGGAACAGGAGGGATTTCCAGCATTGCAATGTAAAATAACTGGGTCAAAGTTACCTTGAGTAAAAGTAAAACAATCTATTTCAAATACTACAATCTGCAGATTTTCGAGGAGAAAGGCGATCGCTCTCCGTCTGATGATACAGTTTGCTCTTGCTGTGGGGCTGAAATGAAACTTTCCCCTTCAGCTCAGGAACCGGGTTGACTCACAGCGCTGGCAGCAGCGTGCGACCTGCTGCATCGCCGTGTCTCACCTTCTCGGCGTACTCTGAGGCGATCTGCTTGATCTCCTCCGACTGCAGTCCCACGAGCTGACCGACGGCGCTCGCCGTCAGCTTCCCCTGCACAAACAAAACATCCAGACAGTCACATTCAGGACAGACAGTCCTCTGGTGCGTAAAGTCTTCATACCGGAGCCTGTGTTTCGCCAGGAAACCCTGACATTCAGACTGAAACGTCTCATGGGAAGGCTGTGTTGCCGCTGGCGCTACGTAAATGAAAAAGAACGGTAGAAACTCTGCTGCGTACCTCCTCATTCTCCATGGCGGCCATGTTGGTCATCAGGCTTTTAATTCGCATCTGAACAAATCAAGCAGAGGAATGAGTTCAGATCCTGGAACGCGAGCGTCTCCTCGCTGTCTGTGCTCTCAGGTGGGAGCGTCTGACCTCCTCTGCAGCCTGAAGCTGGTCCTCTTCTGACCCGTCGGAGCCTCCGGGCGGCGCTGGGTGTGATCCAGCAGGAACGGAGGCTCTTCCTTTATCCACCTGCAGGAGCAAAGACAGGGTGAAGAAAGCACCTCTGTCGTGGCATTCAGCATCACTGAGTGGTTTTGTTAGCGTTCAGCTCACACACAGACATATACGGACAGTGGGCGTGGATTTCAGGACCTACCTTGTCTTGTTCGGACTGCTTATTGAATCCATACCGCCTAGACAAAAACAAAGAGGACATTTAAAGAAACAGGCACTGAACAAACCAAAGTCTGAATCCATCATGCCAGAAGAAAAGGTCAACAGAGGCAGGTCTCTATCAGCGGGACACACGGGTCCCTCAGCAGGGCGGGAATCGATCAATGGATGCATGGAAGCGGCGGCGGCGCAGCTCACATTCATCATGCCGACAGCTGTCTTCACCACACGTCACACAGCGAAACGCAAAGCTGCACTCGGTACTTACAGCAGGAAATCTGACATTCTAGTGGTGGAGATGGATGATGGGAGGTGAGGAAACAGGAGGAGAAACAGAGGAGAAGCTACAGCAGCACCACTGTATATGGAAGATCAACAATGTTCAACCGAACGCCAAAAACCATTTCCTCTTCGTAAAAACCGGAGCTGCATCGGCTCTCTGCTCCCAGGTTTGTGTGTCTTAATTTCTGCTGGACTGTGTGTTCTGTAGTGATGAGCTCTTTGATACGATACTGTTATGGTTCATTTAAAGTGATCAGCTCAGGTAAATACATCTGGATCCTGCTCACGCAGAAGAGGAGGGTGTGTAGCGGTTCGCACTATTTATCTGGTTTAAGTCTTGGCAGGAGTGTGTGTGTGCAGCTCCGTCACTCGGGTCACAGCAGACACACAGCTGACCTTCCATACTCCAGCAGGGTGGAGTGGACCCGGGACTCCTCGTCCGTCAGCACCTCGGCTCCCCTCTGCCTCCTGTACTTCCTCTGGGGTTTGTAGACCTCCTGAAAACACACCGGCGTCCGTTCAGAGAGCCGCCGGGCGGCGTCGGCAGGTGGAGCAGTATGGAGGTCAGAGAGCAGCTCCAGAAACTCACCATTACATCCAGGACTGCCCTCACGGCCCCGTCTCTCCTCTGGAGGAACTCTTCATCCTGAATCACACACGTCTGTTACAGTTCTGAAAACGTCATGTGACCACCAGATCTGACCGTCCAGACCAGTCAGTGCCGAGGACTCAATGCTGACTGCGGAGGTCTGTCACTGAATGTTAACACCTGTGAATTTCTGTGATTAAAGTGATGCAATGAACCCAGTTTGTTCAATTTTCTTTCTTTAATATTCAATATCAAAGTCATTATTGTTTATGAATGCTTTCAGATTCATTTTTTAACGTGTCCACAACCTTTCTGCATGTCTCTTAGGGAAGGGGTGCCCAACCACTGGGCTGCGGACCAGCACCAGTCCGCAAAGAGCGAACAAAACGTTGTATTTTGAAAGTGTACATTTAAATTTAAATCTTTGAATCTGTCTGCATTGAGTTTTATAGTGAAAAACGCTTCACTTTCATCAGTGTGTCTTTCCTGCACTGAACTCCATCAGCTTTATTTGTCTCATGCATGTTAAGCCCTCGTTAAGGTGGTTTTATACATCATCCTGCCAGTCTGTCAACAAATCAAAATTCTAAAAATATGAAAGTACATAAACGCAACATCAGATACAGTTTTTACGTAGAGATTAAAGTGGTCAAAATTGATGCGTTAACGTGGATTAATCCATCATCATGACTAATCTTATGTTATTAAGACCTTGGAGTGGAACCTTGGGTTTGAGGGTCTCCTAAGCAGGTAATTCAGCAGACCCAGATGTGCTGACATTTGTAAAAAAAAACCAGAGCTGTGCTGTGGACTGACCTCTGGTAGTCTGTGGTTCTTCTGGAACTGAGAGATGGAGTAGGCCCGAACATAATCCCCCATCTCCTCCCTGGTCTCAATGGCTCGCTTCACCAGCCACTGTCAGGGAACAACACACACACACACTCCGTCAGGGACAGGATGAGCGGACAGCGGTCACGACAGGTGCTGCAGTACCGGTGACCCACGGTTCAGTCTGAACCTCAGTTATCCAGTTCGGTTGTTTAGTGCATAAAGAGAACAGGTTTTTACTTTTTAGGGAGCTGAGATTAGGGATGTAAAGATTCACTGAGTTTACGATTCAAAGTGATTTACTATGTTGTCCACAATGCAATTTTTCACCATTTCTTTTTTGCAGTAATCTAATTGAAGCATTTGCAGATTGTTTTGGTCCTGTCTGTTATTTTCTCATAATTTTCATTTTCCGACCTCAGAAGCCAAAACACTGAACATGTAGCGACGTGCGGCATTTAACAAGGAAGAGAAGCGCTCAAAAACTAGTTCGCCCTTTGTTTTTCACTTTGAAAGCAAACATACGTTTCTTTATTCCACTGATTTAATTCGTCCCTACTCAGAGATGACCTTTGACCTCTGTGACGCTCACCTGTATCACTGGAAAGATGTGGATGAAATCCAGCCCTTGGATCTGATGCGGCTCCAGACGATGAGGACACTTCATCTTCGGGAGAACTGAGACGATTTTCTCTGTCAGGGCTCTGCGGGGAAACAGAAGCCGCTCAGCACTGCTCTTTACTCTCTCACTCCAAGCAACGCTGTCCATCTGACCTCAGAGGCCAGCGTGTTTTCACCATCCGAGCAATTTTAATGCTGATTTCATTTGAAATCCAGTTATCGGCTTTTTGTTGCTCTCTGCCACTAACGCCTGGTACTCAGTGGTTTGTTGTCATTAGGAAAACAGTTTGACTTACATCTTCTGACCGATGGTGGCATTTTCTTGGAAAAGAAGATCCACATCAATGTCAAAGTTACATGTAGTGATGCACCAGGTCATCCCGCCGACCACCTGTGGAGAAGACGGGGAATAAGAAGGGCCACGTTCTCAGTGTGAAACTTCCAGGACGAACTGCTCAACACGGAGCAGCTTCACCCAGCAGGAACCCGGCGGACTTACCTTATCAAAGGGGGACAGCCCTTTAATTCTGGCTCTGAAGTATCCAGCAGCCAGCAGCAGCTCCAGGATCTCTCCCAGCTTCACGCTCTGCTCCTCATCTTCTCGGGTTTCCACCTGGAAATGCACACTTCATGACTGACTGATGTCTGTGGAGAATCTGATACGCTGGGACTGGGCTCAATGAGATGTGGCGCAATAGGTCCTACGTAGAGGCTCCAAAAAACTTTAACTACAAATATTTGAGCCATTTAAAGTAAAGAAAGGATGAACAGTTGATCCATTTAAATCTGTTTCACTTCAGCTGAGAAATGCTGAGATTCCAAAGACTCCTCTTGGTAAGATAAGCAGGATTAAATCCAAATAAAGAAAAGTCACAAAAGGAAATCAAAACGTTTTATTCATTTGCTTTGAGTGACAGCCTCCTATTTTACCTGGATTTTAAACTGTGGCTCTAGAAGAAAAGTGTTAAAACTCTCTCCTGTAGATATAAATGCTGCAGACCTCCTCTTTTCCCTGGATAAGTTCACATCTCACGACATGTCGAGAGGAGGTTTATGAATTGATGAAATGTGTGGATTTCTCGGCAGGACAGAAACGTGACGTTCACATGCAGAGCAAGCAGACGAAAGAGGAACTCAAGAAAAACCTCAATATTCACCAACTGAATTATATATTTTGTTCAGTTGTTGAACTAAGTTTCTTACTCATATTACATGTAGAACATAATTATTTTTAAGTTGCTTTTTAATTAAAAACAGAAGGTGAAGGTGGGTCCATCAGTTAATTTTTATTTAACTGTCCAGTTAGAGTTGTAAAGAAATCTGTTATTATATTTTGATTTTCTTTACAAAAAAAATTCACTACTTCTATAAAGATGATATTTTAGAAGATTTCAAGTTATTTTCAAGCCACTCATTGAGGAGGAAAGATTATTTGAGGATTTCCAGTTTATTTATTTTCACTGGGACAAACGTGACTTACTTCAGTGAAATACAAAGAGCAAATAATGCAATAAAAACAAACTGAAACAGTGCAAATAGTGAAAGGCAAACGTACAAATATGTAAGGGAATACAATTAGAAACAGAAGAAAAGACAGATCACTTATAGCATAATGAAGATAAACTGAGGAACCTCTGAAAACACTGAATGTTTACATTTAGTCACACACAGATATTTCATAATAAAGCTGCATAATGATCCATACAGAGGAGACTGACTGGGAATATGTTACCAACCATCAATCATAGAAATCATTGAGTACCTCAGCATGTTATATACAGATCTGGAAAAAAAAATGTCTTCTGCTTAGAAATCAAAATATGTTCTGATGAGGCTCTATCGGAGTTTGTTTCCCCTCTTTGGTGCAAAGGGTGATTGAAAAGTTCCCTTTAACTCTTTAAAGTTGCAGACTCGTCAGAAGCTAGCTGTTAGCACAGATCCTGCTAGCTCTGCAAAATTCACCAGGAGCTCGTTTTCTTTAAGAGCAAAAACACATTTCTGTCGAGTGGGAAGATGTTCAAGAATCTCTACCTGGATGAGGTTCCCCTCCTGGTCGTACTGAGCTCCTATTTTTGAGCCAGTTCTCACTCTGTGGAAAACAGACGAAGCCGCCGCCATGTTGGACTGACGGTGGATGACAGGTCACATGACCGCGTCACGTGATCGTGTGAGCTTCTTCCGGTTTTGTGACGGACATAAGCAAGTTCTGTACAGTCAGTGCATGTAGGTGTTTTTCTCTAATAAACCAGTGTACAGAGTCAGTTTGAGCTCTCACACTTCAACGTTTAGATTTCTGACTATGATAAATGGATAAACTTTACTTTGATAGTGTGAGTCAATGATTTGTGTATTAAATATGCAGATTTTAGGGATGCTCAGGCCTTTCAAATTATCCATCCATCCACCCATGTTTTATGCTGTTCAGGATCTTAGGAACCTGACTATGGAAAGACAACCACACTCATTCATTTTCACACCTAGGTGCACGTGAGGTTGATTGTCGTGTTTTATGGACTCTGGGAGAAAAACAAAGTACCCAGCGGGCACCAATCCACCCACAGGGAGAACATATAAACTCCACATTGATTTGATTTGAACCACAATATTTTCCCTGTGAGCTGATGTGAATGCGTGAAGCATTTAAAATCACAGTTAACAGAAGATTTCTAATATTCCCACTCATGTCGCCCCACAAATTCTCCTGCTTTCAGGGTTTTATTAAATCACAGCTCCCTGACAATCTCATTTCGAAAGCAGAACACATTTACACAACTACCTGAAAATGTCCCATCCTCCAAATGCAAAAGAAATTAATTTGAAGCTCTTAAACAGAACAGATCCATCCAGTGACTGGTTGCATTTTGAAGGTAACTGCTGTGTATCTGTGATCAGTTTTCTTTCAGTCCAAATTTTTGTGTTTTACCTCATGAAAGACTGTTTTATCTTTTAAAGTTTCTCAATTTATTGCCTTAACATGAAAAAAAATCCTTTTTGTTGAATATTAATTTGAATCTATGGGAAAAAAAAATATAGATGGATTAAAAGTTTTTGTTTTCTGCTCTCAGAAATTTTATTGATAAATAAAAAAAATAAATTTAGAAACATTTTAGAAAAATAAATAAAATAAAATAAAATAAAGATATTTTATTTATCTATATTAATTTTATCAACTAAAAAATAGATTTTAAAAGCAAAGTAAAACAAAGAAGAAGAGAAGAGAAGACAAGAGAAGTAAGGGAAAGAAAGGAAAGAGAAATAAAACTGTTTTTGCGACAGTTTCGCGGCTGTACGTTTCCTGCAGTTTTACGACAGCGGCTCGGTTTACGACACACGTGTGCTGTCCGCTCTGAGAAACTCTCTGATCAGATCCAGCCTCGGTTGTTTTTAATCCTCCGGTTCAGATCCAGGCCCCGGTTCAGATCCGGGCTCGGTTCGGAGTCAAACCCCGGCGGACTTTTCCTCATTATGGCCAAAGTTTCCAACAAAAAGCGCTCCGGGAGGAGGAAGCGCAGCGCCGCGGAGCAGAAGAAGCAGGAGGCGCCCGAGGAGGAGCAGGAGGTGTCCGAGGAGGAGCAGGAGCTGCCCGGAGCGGATGAAGAGGTGACCAGTGAGGAGGAGGAGGAGGACGGCCAGGATGAACGCAGACACCAGAAGCTGCTGGAGGCCATCAGCGCCCTCGGGGGAAAGAGGAAGAAGACCCTGGGAGAGCGGTCCGAGGCGGCCACGCAGATGTCAGAGTTCACCGTCAACAGCAAGGGAGAAGGCGACAGGATCGACCTGTCGGAGCTGATCGACACCGCGCAGAAGACCCCCGCGGTCCCCAACAAGACCAGGAAACAGCTGAAGAGCCTGAAGAAGCTCAAGAAGACCATCGAGTGTCCGCTCAGTAAGCAGGAGAGCGAGAGGATCCAGCGGGACCTGGCCTTCCAGAAGGCCGCCTCAGAGGTCAGCCGCTGGAACAGCATCGTGGTCCAGAACCAGAGAGCCGAGCAGCTGCGCTTCCCCCTGGACCGGGAGCGCTCCGGACCCAAGCCCATGGAGAGGGTGGTGACGGGCTGGAAAGCGCAGACCCCACTGGAGAAGGAAATCTTCGCCCTGCTGTCGGCGAACATGCAGCCCATCCACGACCCCGTGCTGACCCCGGAGGAGGAGCTGTCCCTGAAGGCCATGAGCCTGGAGGACGCCAAGATCCGCCGCGCCGAGCTCCAGAAGGCCCGCGCCCTGCAGTCCTACTACGAGGCCAAGGCCCGCCGCGAGAGGAAGATCAAGAGCAAGAAGTACCACCGCGTGCAGAACAAGGCCAAGCGCAAAGAGTTCCTCAAGCGGTTCGACGACATGGCGAAGACCGACCCGGCCGCCGCGCTGGAGGAGCTCAACAAGATGGAGCTGGTCCGGATGCAGGAGCGGATGTCGCTGAAGCACCAGAACAGCGGCAAGTGGGCCAAGTCCAAGGCCGTGATGGCCAAGTACGACGAGGGCGCCCGCAAGGCCATGCAGCAGCAGCTGGAGGTCAACAAAGACCTGACCCAGAAGCTGGTGACCTCGCTGAACCAGGACGAAGAGGAGGAGGAGGAGCAGCAGGAGGAGGAAGCAGAGCTGCTGCCAGAGTGTGTGAATGATGCAGAGAAAGGAGGGGAGCCATCCAATCCATGGATGAGAGGGAAGCTGTCTGAAGACCCTGCAGAGGGGCCGGCGGCTGATCCTGAGGGCGCTGCGGCGCCGCAGGCCAGGGCCGCAGTGGAGGAAGAGGAGGAGGAGGAGGAAGAGGAGGGGGAGGAGGAAAAACTGCTGAGAGAGTTCGACAGGAGGAGAAAGCAGCGTCAGTCTGAAGAAGCCGAAACCCCAGCAGTCATTTCTTTGGTTGATGATGATGAAGATGATGATGATGATGAAGGTGATGGCGAAGAAGAGAAGCTGTCAGAGTTCACGAACATCTTCCGAGGAATCGTAGAAAGCCGCCAAGAGGCCGCCAGCATAACCGACGACTCGGCTCAGTTAGAAGGAAGTCTCCAGAGGATCCGGACCCTGCAGGACGTGGAGCTCCTCGCCGAGGACGTCTCGGCCGCCGAGCCGCCGCCAGCCGAGCCTCAGCAGCCCCCCGACGGCCCCCCCGCTGCTGCTCCACCCGCCGAGGGCAAGAGCAGGAAGAGAAAGAAGGGCATCGAGCTCAAAGAGGTCCTCACCAAGGAAGCAAAGGTCATCCGGGTGCCGCTGGCCCCCACCGTGGCCGGGGACGCCGAGGGCGGCGAGGAGACGCTGGACCAGCGGGGGCTCATCAAGGAGGCGTTCGCCGGCGACGACGTCGTCTCCGACTTCCTGAAGGACAAGAGGAGGCAGGAGGACGCCGGCAAGCCCAAACACGTGGACCTGACGCTGCCCGGGTGGGGGGAGTGGGGCGGCACGGGCCTCAAGCCCTCTCGCCGGAAACGCAAGAGGTTCAGGATCAGAGCGGCGCCGGCGCCGCCCAGGAAGGACGAGCGTCTGCCCGCCGTCATCATCTCGGAGAAGAGGAACAGCTCGCTCACCCTCCACCAGGTCAACTCGCTGCCCTTCCCCTTCCAGACTCACACGCAGTTCGAGAGCACGGTGCGCGCGCCCGTGGGACGCACCTGGAACACGGAGCGCACCGTCAAGACCATGACCAAGCCCAGAGTGGTGACCCAGCTGGGCGCCATCATCCCGCCCATGGACCGCGAGCAGCTGATGAAGCAGGAGCAGAGCAAGGCGGGCGCCGGGACGGCGAAACCTCAGAGACACACAAAGGCTTAAACACACCGCGTCACAACACCGGGCTTCATGTTTTAGAGAAAGAAGTCATCAGTGCAGCTCTGGAGCTTCTTCCTTAGCAGCACTGTGTGAGGAGTTAACGTGTTTACATGTGAGGTGTGTCAGAGCAGGTTCAGTCGTGGAAATCAAACCGCTGACGGCACCGTGTGTCCAGCAGGAAATAGATTTAACAACATTCTCTTTCAGACATGACCTATCAACAAGTGGTCACTTTGTAACTTTTGTATTTCTTCCTGTTTGCTTCATCCTGAAGTTTCAAGTGAAAACATGTTAACCTGCACAGTGAAATTCTTTGCTGTCCACTGAGAATGTCATTAAAATTAAGATGGTTATAAGAAAAAGTAAAATAACAGTACTGTTTCAAAATCTCTGTGGGTGTGTAATCAAATGCTAGTGCAGATTAAGTAAGGAAGGGTTAATGTACGAATGAAGCAGGAGTATTCAGAGCAGCATTGTTTGTGATCAAAACATTACACCTTTCGGCTGAATGTGAAGAATAAGAACTGCTGCTTGTTTTGTGAAATTGAAAGTGGTGAACAAACCTTTTGACAGAAAAGTCCTGAAAGTCTCCAAACAGATGCTAAATGTCCAGGAAGTTAAATTTTGCTGACTTTTGTGCAAATAATCCAATATACAGTTAAAGGGTGGTGCTCAATAACATGTAATCAGAAATGACTTGTTCAGAGTTTTCAAGCTAGAAATGGGGAAATATTTGATCTTCATCACATGTAAATACTCCAGAGGGTTGTTTTACACTGACTTCATGTGTTGGGATGTTCTGGGATCACTGCACTGGGGTATGTTTTAATGGTAAAGAAGAGATGAGAGCATGGCTGTCCTGAAAGTCCCAGAGTCTTCATCACTGCGGCAGACTGCTGCCATCTACAGGAGATTGGGGTGAACTGCTTTACCACTGAGAAAGGTTTGGAGAATAAAAGTGCGATTTGCTATTTCCAGCCTGTGAGACTTCTTCCTGTCTTTACTTTCACATAATCACCACTTATTGAACAGAAACCAGGGTCAAGAAATTCAGGTTTCTCATTATTGGTAAGTTGAACAGAACATTGAACAGACATGAGGATTGTTTGTTTTTTCAAATAGCAAAACGTACATAAACGAATTTCTACAACACTCATCTCATATACTTGAAGATACAGCATGCTGAAATTTAATAGATAAAGATAATTCAACGGTTCCAGGCATAAGTAAACCTTCAAAATGACAATATCAATAAAATAAAGCTTAAAGACTGTCCTTTTTTTAAATAGCATCCTTTATTTAAAAGATCAGTCATTACTGCTAGGGCAATTATCAGGGAGAAAACCCAACAAGCAGATTGATCCCAATAGTAACATCCAATCTGAAAAGTGTTTGGGGACCACACACACACACACACACACACACGCACACACACACTACTCTCCTGGTGGGACAGAGCGCCCACCACATGAATCAGTGACAATAACTGAATGAAGTGAAATAATTCAAATGTTTGATTTGTTTGGAACTTTAAACTAGGCAGTATTTAGATCATTTTCAGCCATCACCACCACTACAAAACCTACAAAGTGTTTCACCACAGCTGCATAATTCTGTACACATCTGAAACTCACACTACCGTGTGTACAACCTTAATCAATGGCTAAATAAGTAAACAGGAAGTCACACTTAAAGGTATCCTATTGCCATTCAATACAATAATTCCCTAATCAATTAGAAGCCCATTATAATGACATTATCAATATTTTCTTATTTTAAATATGCACTGAGAAATATCCTTTCCTTATTGAAGCTAGTTGTTGTTTTGTGCTGTTTCTAGAATAAAATTAAAAATGAAAAAAAAAAAGATGATTTTCTTTTCTTTTTTTTTACGTTTTGTGCAGGGAGTGCAGGGAGCCAGTGGAGAGAGGCTGAAGAGCCACGTCCGGCAGAGCAGCAGCTCCAGAGCCACGGGGTTCGCGCTGGGCGTGCGCTGGTTTCAGAGACGGCTCTCTCGACTCCATTTAGAGCTGAAGTTTGTGCCTGAGCAGCTCCCCTCGCCTTCCCTCCTCCGTGTTCGATACATTTGTACGAGCATGCAGCAGCGTCTAAGAGAAAAGCCATTACAGTTGGGTTAAACCTTCACACATGGGTGAGAGTGCATGCTTTGGCACCTGACGTCTCTGTACTTCACATGATAGACACTCTATTAAAGAGGGGGATGCTGTAATGGACTATGCATCAGTTCAGGTAATGGCTGTCAGCCCCAGTGCCCGAGAGAATTCCATTAGAAACCTTATAGGTAGTTACTAAATCACTCATTCTTCACCTTTCTCTCTATTGAACCACCTCTTTGGGGCAATTACTACAGCTTCATACAGCTGTGAGCCATGAAGAGAGAGCCGGGCCTTGGACTCACTCCTGGCTGCTGGGCTGAGACCAGACAGTGATTTCCTCTCAGATATATGGAGGCAGCTGTGGCTGTAAATCACACCGACTCTGCGGCTCCGTGATGGAACATGTTTTTCTCCTCACTGCCCATTTGTAGGATCTGCTTAAATATTTGCTCTAGGATGAAGAAGCATTATGCCGTCAGCAATGATCAGCGGCAAAACAAAACAAGAACGCTGCGGTAGCGGCATCTTTTCGGTTTCCCCGTCTTCATGCGTGTTCCGTAAAGAGCCCGAGAACATCCTTCGTTTCTTCTTCATGTGCTTGGTCTCCTTTACCGTGTCTGTTAATGCAGTCCTACAGCCGCCTGAGGCCAGCGGGGAAATTCAAAAACACAAAAACTACAGTTGAACACACGGAGTAAATTGGGGTTGTGATGGAATCAGAGTCATTCATTCTTTCTTGTCTTTCTTTGAAGTGCATCAGTTCAAGTGATTTTGAGTTTAGCACTTTATTTTCTCACTGAAAGCTTTGTGAGCTCATTGTCTGGAGCTCATTCCAGTTTCCAGACCTAGCCCTTTTTCCTCTGTTTTCACCATTTTTAAGCGGTTTTGCTTTTTTCAATTAGTTTTTTTCACCAGAACAAAAGAGTCATTATGAAATAACAATATAATAAAATATGCAATGCTGAAGTGTTGACAACACTTTCCTCATAGCTAAAGACTCGTCGGTAGTTTACATGTTCTACCTCTGCCTTCTCTGGGTCCTTTTTCTCACTGCTGCAATCCGAACACATGTGGTGAGATTAATACTTGTAATTCATGAGCCTGAATGTATCAGCAAGCTCTAGGTCCCATCTCATTCATTTGGATGAATGGATGGATGCACGTACATGTCATGTGGTTGTTTCTGGAATGTACTGTAATCTGATTACACTAAAATCAACAATGATGTGTTAAGTCAAACACAGCAGCCTCAAATCGACCTTTGTCCTCTTTAAAGTTACATGATCTAGTAGTAAACAGCAGCAGAACTGGAGCTTCGAGTCTTCGCCCTGCAGCTGCAGTCTTTCCGCCGTGCACTGCGGTCGACATTCCGAGCTGCAGTTTCGTGTGCCAGCTGTCCTGGAGGTGTGTGTGCATGAAACAGTCTGATAAAACACTCTTTCCCATTTCCTCCTGTAAGCTGAGGCCCAACTCCATTCCCACCCTGACAGGTGTAAGATTAACTTAGTTAGGTGCAGCGCTGCTCATGCACACCAAATTAAATTAATGGAACAAATTTCCCTCCTAATTAAGATGAAAATACGTGTCAGTTGTAACCTTGCTGAGCACTAATTATGTACAAATGATTTATCATCTGTTTCGTCCTGAATAGCAATGGGCTCACCTCTCTGATAGCCCCTGCTGGCTGTTAAGAGATGGCCCCTGATTAACAGTGACAGGTTGTGCTGCGGAGAAGCTGCGCGTCCTCATCCAGCCAATCAGAGGCGTCCCGAGCTCAGACTCTCCTCCCTTCCATTAACCTACATCCAGTGTGCAGCTGAGCATCACCCTGCTGCAGCTCCGTCTTGTTTCTCTCCTCACAATGAAAATAAAGCACTTTCGGTGTGAGTGTGTGTGTGTGTCTGTGTGTGTATTTTAAAATGATTACCTTATTTTTATTTTTTATTTTTTTTTACAAGAGATCATATTAGGTGACTTCTGTGTTTCTTCTGTTTCTCTCAAATTAGTAATTATAAACGCACGACGATCGTGGAAAACATGATTGATTAGTCCTGATAAACACACAGATAGGTGCTGCTGGTGTGTTCGGCGAAGCGTGGCTGCTTCTCGTTCAGTGCACCTGAGTGAGGCATTTCACTTCAAAATATGAAAGAAAAGTCCAAACGTGCTCGCTCACAGAAAACTAGTCCATCACCCATTCAAACACTTGAAAATGCTTTAAGTCAATCCTATTTATTGGACATTTTCTGCAAATACTACATTATATAGCAGTGATAAGTGGCGTGTAACCTGGCTTTATAGAGATGTTGTAGGAAATTATTCAATTTAGAGACTTTAGGTTAGAGAAAAGGAGATATATGTGGAATTTTGATCAGTATAATACTCTTTCATCACATGTAAGAAATTTGAAATAATGAAAAATCATTAAATAAAAAAATCTATGGTGTAGCATTTCAATGAAGGCATCGTGATTCCACACATCTTCTCACTGTCCATCATAGGACAGACACAGAGAGACAGTCCGATGTCTCGGGAATGGCCCGGGTCAGGAACCTGACACACACCGTCAAACCAGCCGATCGGCATCCTGAGGATCTGCTGATCAGAGAGCCACCGTGGCTCTTAGCTCAAGGAGGCATGAGCCTGTGTTTTTTTGTTTCCAGTTGAACTGACTTTTGGAAACAAGCTGAGGTGAAACCTCTGGTCAGTGTGACAGCGTAGGGCCTGCAGCAGGGAGCCGGTCGGTCACCTGATGAAGGTCACTTCACACTGGCATCAGATTGAAGCCCGTATGAGCCGCCGCAGAGACAGACCCGATATCTTCCACAGACAACACATTCCTTTAAAAAACAGATTGAATTAGGCAGAGTACAAGCTCATATATCAACATTTTCTGCTCGGCGGCAGATAATTGCCTCAAAGTGCCCTTCAACAGAAAGGCGCGAGCGTCGCCCAGCAGGTGGCGCTGGAGGTTAGGAGTGCTGAAAGGCGCTGTGTACATTCCTGTGGGCTGAAGTATCAACAATAAACAGGGTTTCATCATACAATTAGAGCCTAACTGGGATATTCCATCTTATTTCCTCCTGCCTTGCAGCTATAGATATATTTCAAAGGGAAGCAGCTGTGATTAGCATTAGAATTGAAGTCCCTTGTGATGCTAAGGACACACCGGCCAATCTGTAATCATTGTTCCGCAGGCTTGCTCACAGGGGATGTAGCTCGCTTTGTCATTATCATTCAATATGCCACACACACGCTGCCACGGCTCCTGTGGTGCTGCCAGCAACAGGCCATCTGCATCTCCTCTGCGCCACAAACAAGTCTGCGCCTGTGTGTGTGTGTGTGTGTGTGTGCGTTTCTTTGTTGTGGTACCTGTGTTCTCCTCTGTTTGAAACCTTTCTGTTCTCCCTGCCGCCGCTGCTGCAGAGCTGTTCCCCCCCTCTGCTCCTCCTCCTCCTCCTCCTCCTCCTCCTCCTCATGTCCAGTACGCAGGGAGAAGTCACATCCCAGTGCTGTTTCTGCAGCCTCATAAAACACACACTGATAAAACGGTGTGTAACGCCTTCCTCTCAACAACAAATCAAATGGAAACACACCTCTGTTTGTATCAGACCATCCTCTCATTTTCAGGATTTTTTTTTTCTTTCTTTTTCTCTTGAGAACGTTTGATTTCCGCTGCACGCTGTGGCAGAAGCGAGGAGCAGCAGCAGCAGCCATTTTCTTCAGCGCTCGGCTCCACGCCCTTTTCCGCTCTCGGCCGAGGCTTGAGAGGCATCGTCGCCATCGTCTCCGGCTTTCCTGGATCTGGGCTGTGAGGCAGAGGGAGGGGTTAGAGGTTAATGATAGACAAGAGAGAGGTCGCGAGGCCTATTATTTTTGAGCTGGGACCCGCAACGCTCCAGTGGGGCTGACATTTATGACGAGGGCCCAGCCCCACCCCTCCATCACCATCCACACCCTCTGCCCACCTTGTGCACACCATCACTCACATTTATACTGAGGCGGCCGACAGGGCCCGATAATGAAAAGGCCTGTAGCGCTTGGCACAGGCAGGATGATGAATTGTATCCCTGGCTGTTGTCCGGCTGCGTCGGGGGGCCTACAAGTAGCCCTTGACAACTAATTGAAAGCCTCTCCATGTCCTCCCCTCACCCAGCAGACTTCCTTTATCACTCTAATTATTGGGGTTAAGTGAGAGTCCCACGGGGCTCATGCACACACACACACACATTCGCACGCACACACACACACACACACACACACGGAAATTGACTCAGCATCTTCTTTTAATTGAACTTTTATTTCTCCGGTCCTGAACATGTCCCGTGTCCCCAGGAGCCAGTTTGCTTCAGACGGACTCGGAGCTGCAGATGTGCAGCCACACGTGGCTCTGCAGCTCCTCTGCACTGGCTCCATGAAGGCTTCTCTAAAATATATTTACATTTGATCTGATTTACATTTTATTTACACACCAGACTATTTTTGGAAAATGCTGTTTTCTCAGAGGTCTAGAAGGGGTTCACAAGAATTTTATTAAATACCTAAATTTGTCTGAAACCATTAGAGCAGATAAACCGATATAACAGATCAAATTCCGTCAAAGAATATATTATCTACATGGTTTAAAAAAGCATTAAAATAATGTAAAATAGTAAAAATATTATTAATAATGTTAAAAATTACACTAATAAACTGACTGAAATTGCAAGAAGCAACCCAATACACAGTTACCTTGAAAGGCCAGGTTACCTTGAAAAAGAGATCCTATCATCTCAACGGGACTCATCGAGTAGATAAAGGCTAAATAAATAAAAATAAATACCCAACGAATGCTGCAGAGCTGAAACAACCTAACTGCTGGTCTTTTTGATACAGGTATCATAAAATGAATGTCGCCTATTCAATTGGAATACACATTTTCCACTTTAAAACGCCGTTTATGCAGCTTTGTTCTTCTTTCAATCAAGATTTACCAACATTCACAACATCGGAACGTAAAATTGTTCAGAGAAAATGAACTTCTGTTGGGAGAACTGTATTTCTTTAGAAATTATGACATAAACATTACAAATTAAAGGAATCATAACACAGCAGCTTTACTGTATTTTTGGGCAGTTTAATTTTTTTTCTTTTAGTTTTTATTTCGGGTTAATATTGTTAAATAAAAATAATAAAACTCAGGAAGAAGAAAATGAATGATTGTTCTGAGATCTTATGTGGAAGGCCTCAGTACCTCCTCTCTGCAGCTCTCTGTAACTATCTGGAACATCCTGCTCTTATTTTAATGTTGAGGCATAACTGCCAATCTGTCAAAGATACTTTTATCTCACAGCAGGAGGGAACGAAAAAGTTAAAACATGAGTTGAATCTCAATTGAAGTTCTAAAACTTTGTAAATGCAACATAACCTTTAGATTTGGGAAACAGTGAAAGTACGGTACTTTTAAAGCTGTGTTATCGGTCTTTTCAAAGTTAAAAATGATTTTTACGTGTTGGAAAGTCATTAACAACAGTTCCTTTGCTCATAAAGGTGTAGACCTTTGTGTCAGCCTTTTGAATAATTGTGACTTCTCTTCAGCCAGAGGAAAAAAAAACAGGTCTTTGTTATTGATTAGCATTTTTAAGTGGAAGCAGTATGCTCTTTGTGTAGGAGTTAGAGAGGCATGATGTTGTACAGCCCATTTTTATCTGATTTGGATGAGGATTTAAACTAGGTCAGCTCCATTTCACTCAGTACAAAGTCACATTTCTCTGTCAGTCGCTCATCGTTTGCAGTATCTCAGGCAGCAGCTTGCACTAAGCTTGCTGTGAGGAATTTTAAAAATGTTGTGATCAAGTTAACAATGATAAAGTTAAGTTTGACAGTGGAATGACAGTGCATGGATAGTCTGCTCATGTTCAAACCATTGAGAAGCCACACATAATCCCTGACACCCCATCACCTGCAAGAGGCCTCAATATGCTGAATACAAAACAGAGTGTAAATGGGTTTGAGGATTAAGAGTGATTCACTGTGACTTTCTCTGCGTTTCTGTAAGCTTATTAAACCACAAGAGCAAATCAAATATGATGTGTGAGAAGAACATAGTGTTTACCTGGATGCCTCAGACTGGTTTCCACAGCTTTGAGGAGTACACATCCTGCAGAACAGAGAGGAGTTTATTCAAGCCTTTCTGTAGCGAGTCCCCTCTCTCCAAGCATACTTTCTCTGGTTTCCCCTCAAATGTAATGAGAAGTAGATCTGTGGAATGTGATGGAGGGAATATACCTCAAGCATTTTCACCCCTCATAATGAAATTCTATGAAAGAAACTCTCGTCTGACACTGAGACGGAATCATCCCAACACTTTAATTACACTTGTATGTTCTGTCCATTTTAAGCAAAGATAATGTTTACATGTGTTTAAATGAACTGGTCTTTCCACAGTGCCGTGGGGTGTTTTGTTACCTTGAGAGGGAGCAGACACTGGTGCAGCATTGTACCTCATAATCCATGTTTACCGTCCAGTTTGGGTCAGACACATCTTGCACTTCAGTCTTAATGAATTATAAAACGGACAGAAACATTACAGCTTTCTGTTGATTCAGCCTTTTCCAGTTCAGAACAGTGGATATTATTTCATATTGTTTTCTTAATTAAACTCTACACTGTTCTCACATTCAAGTGTACATAGTGCACAGCTGATATCCACACCCTCACGTTGACGTGATGACGCCGTGTTTGCCTGGCGTGGTGACGTCACGGCCAAGACGTTCAGCCGGAAGTATTCTAAGCAACAGAGAAGGCTAATTTAAGTTTTCTCGGATAAAAACAGTGAAGTATTACTCAAATCATCTGCACAGATGAATTCCGACATGTAGGAGAGGTGGATGGACTCCGTCAGCAGGAGGTAAGAGTTTCGCTTTAACTCCGGACATCGACGGAGAGCTGTTAATGAGCTGTGTGCCTCAGCTAGCTGTGTAGCTTTGCCATGTAATCACTGAAGCCAAACACCTCTGACTTTTTACGGGGTGCATCCTCCCGTCACTGCCACTTTTCACCATTGCTCCACGACGTGAGATCGTGGCTGTATTTGTGATTCGTTCCTCAGCCGGTTGAGTTGGCGAGACAAATGTCATTGACGCTGGTTAATTATCCGAGAGGCTCCATTTGCTGCTTTAAACCCAACGCATGGCGACGGACTGGCAAGCAGAGGCTCGCGGTGGCAGTATTTTAGAATGTTTCATCATGAAGTTTTCAATTTAATTGTTACTTTATAGCACCAACTATTATACCGTCATTTCAAGACACCGAGAAAACAGAAAAACCAACAATTCCGCATGAGCAAGCAGAGAAAAAAACCCCTCTAAATTAACAGGAAGCCTTCAGGTCAGTGATAGCAGGCTCACATATATTCAGAGGGGTCAGTCAGTCCGTGAGGAAAAACTGGAGTGTGACTTATCCTGCTTTACAACTTAAATTCAAATGAAATAACTTAACAACAGTGTAGGGTTTAGGATAGGATATTTGGAGAACTGTCACTTCATAAGAACAGCGATGTGGCTAAATGCTTTGATCGGCTTGGATTAAATGAGTCTGTTATGAATAGTGCTGTGATGATGATGTGTCTGAGTAATAACCTGATATATCAACACATCTTTCCTCCTCACTGTTCACCCTGTGGAAAAGCAGGTCTGCTTTCAGCCCGAAGTCATTGTTTATGGAGATTTGAATGGAAATATTATTTTTACGCCAAATTTCCTTTAATGGATGATGATTTTTTTCAACCATGAACGTTTAACGTTAAATAAAATCTTCAACACTCAAATTAAAAAAAAAAGGTTATAATGTGTGCTGTGAGTTGGGCATTAGTGTGAGTGGTGTGACATCTGTGATTTGAACAATCGTGATTTCACAGTGAGCCTCACAGAGTCGTCATGAAGAGCTTTTTGGTGTTTATTTGGATTTAGTGGGATGAGCTGCTGTAACCTTGATTCTCACAGATCTGCTGTTGTTCGCCAGGTCTGGGATGTCAGAGGAACGCACCGAACTGGCAGCCGGATAAAGACGTCGTCATCCCGTTCCTGTTGTTTTTAGTGACTTCTTCTCTCTCATGTCCTTAACACTGACGGCCATGAGTGACAGCGCGGTGACCAGCGGCCAGCGGTCGGGGTCCAGGGAGGCCCAGGGTCACGCTCAGGGACCCTACGTTTCAGTCATCACCAACAGGTGAGAACAACCTGACGACAGTCTGGCAAATAAAGTCAAACAAAAATCACCTGGAGCCACAAAACAAAAATGAAGAGAGCCCAGCCCCTGAGTTTTATAGGTGAATCTTATTAAAAACTGGAACGTTGAATTAGTGAAATAATTTGAAGAACTGTTGACTTTCTAACAAGAAACAGCTCAGAAAAATGTTTCCTTATTGTGGCAGTTGTCTGTTTCAGTAGTTTTTTTTCCTGACGTGTTTGTGAAAATTTGACTGTTACCGTTCATCTTTGTGAGCTTCAGGGAGCCTTGATAGAGGGACTGATGAGTCACACCTTATTCCTCAATTGCAGTCTGTAAATCTCTGATCTTTAAAGCCACCTGTTTGTTTGTTTGTTTTTTTCACGGCAGAACCACCAACCTGTTGATCCGGGGGGCCATGCTGTTCTCTGTGGGGGTCTTCCTGGCCCTGGTGCTGAACTTACTGCAGGTGCAGAGGAACGTCACCCTGTTTCCTCCCGATGTGCTCAGCAGCATCTTCTCCTCGGCCTGGTGGGTGCCGCCCTGCTGTGGCACAGCCTCAGGTGTGTAACGGCTTGTAAAGTGCTTGATTTCCTCCTGCTCAGTGTGTGGAGACAATGGGATGCAAACTACATATGTACTTTAGTGTATCTTTAATTCATCTGTATCTCAATGCTGGAGTTTGGCTTCAGTCTTCTTTTCCTCCTCCTGTTCTTTGAGGGACAGAACTGTTGACATTAACTGTTAGAAGATCTGCAGATCTTATTTTTGTCAGTCATTTGAAATCAAAATCAGCTGCATATTGGGGTAATTGTATTCATAATTAGATCATTTTCAGGCTCAAAGATATCGACAGCACACACACAGAGGCTGTGGACGGGGTTATCGTGACCAATGAGACTGCTAGAAATGCAGAAATGACGGTTTTGAAGCAAAAGCCGAGCACAGTTATATTTATTACTATCTCAACATCGATGCTAAAAAAAGCGGCAGCGGATTGAGGCTGAGACCAAGAGCTTCCTGGCACTGTGGTCTGCAAGGGTCCAAAAAAACCCCACACATTCTCTGTCCTGTTCCCTCCTACAGCGATGATCGGGTTGCTGTACCCATGCATCGACCGCCGGCTGGGAGAGCCGCACAAGTTCAAGCGCGAGTGGTCGAGCGTGATGCGCTGCGTGGCCGTGTTCGTGGGCATCAACCACGCCAGTGCTGTATCCTTGGGCTCGGTTTCTCTTTCTGTCAGTTGACTCATTTGGATGTGTCACACACTTTTCTGCAAAGCAAATGACTTCACATTAGTCATCAAGCAAGATATTTTACTGAATGAAAAACTGCAATAATTACAGTGTGCATGTCTGAAAGGGAATAGGAGAAGTACAGCTCTCCATATAGAGAATATCCAAAGGTTTAGCTTTCAAGTCATTATAATCTCGCACACTAATCAATTCACCTGAACCTATTCAAAATATCCTCATAAACAATCTTAGTCTGTCTTTCAACAAGTGGCAAATAATCTACAAATGATATGAACCACAAATAAACTGTCTAAGCTCACAATAAATGTACGACGTGCACCAGACTTCGAGTATTCACATAAACACAGAAGCTTGTGGCTGCTCAACTCAGTAATCATTTCTCCTGATTTCATTTATGCAAGTGTCGTCAAATCATCACAACATTTTCCTCTTTTGTCACTCAGAAGACAGTGAGCTGGTGAAGAAATGAATGGTTAGCGAAAAACGCCATTATGTTCTACGTAATGGCGCTGCTCTCTTAAGCTGGAAGGTCCGAGGTACAGTTTGGAGCTAAAATCTGCTGCCCGCGCGGTCCTTGACTCCTCTCCGTCAGAAAGTGGACTTTGCCAACAACATCCAGCTGTCTCTGACTCTGGCGGCGCTCTCCATCGGCCTGTGGTGGACCTTCGACCGCTCCCGCAGCGGCTTCGCTCTGGGAGTGAGCATCGGCCTGCTGGCCACCCTGGCCACACAGCTGCTGGTTTATAACGGAGTCTTTCAGTAAGTGTCTCAGAAGAATTCAACATGAGGCCTGAAACCTTTGAAGTTTGAAATGACTTAATTTTAACAGCTGACATGTTTTCTGTTGGCGTTGTTTCTGTTTACATTTCACATCATCCCAGCCTTTCTGGAATTGAAGATTTTTCATGTTTCCACTCACGGAGCTCAAATGCAGTTTGTGCTTCTTCTCTGCTCAGGTACACTTCTCCAGATTTCCTGTACATTCGCTCCTGGCTGCCCTGCATCTTCTTCGCAGGCGTTATAACGATGGGGAACATCGGACGGCAGCTCGCCTTGGTGAGAAAACACAGTGCTGTACATACGGAGGTCAGCCTGGAGATGAAATGTTGAAATCATAAGATGAAACTGTGTGGAAACACAGCTGAGATGCTTTTGTTGTGGTGTCAGAGGGTCGGGTTCGTTCTCCTTTATCTCCCAGTGAAATGATGCATATTGAAGTGTGCTGTCCTGGGGTGTCCGTCCTCGGATTCAGAGCAGAGTTCTGTTTGTTGCTTTGTTTCCAGTATGAGTACAAATTCCTTCAGGAGAAGAGCCATCAGGACTGAGGACGGGGGGCTTCATCGGGCTCTGACGGCTCTGCAGAGGGGCTGCAGACCACCCGTTGAGCACCCGAGGCTCCCGCCGGACTCCTGACAGTATTTCAGCCACCTGGTGCTGCCTGGGCGGAGGCGGACGCTGACAGTGGAGGGGGTCCTTCCTCATAGACCTCCATGTGCCAAACAGCCACGTCCCATCATTTTCTCACCACACACACACACACACACACACACACACACACACACACACACACACACACATACACTCACTCAGAAGGTGTCAAACATGCGTCCGCAGCCCGCCGGACAGTCGACCATGTCCTGTTTGGAACGACTGAAACACACAGACAACATGAAGGGAGTATTTTCCAGTGTCATTAGCTGCTGTCGTAGTTTCTCCAGAGTCTCACACTCGTGTGAGATCCAGACCTGAGCGACCGATTGGGCCGCAGTGACGTTCAGATGATGGAGCCTGAGGAACAACATGCTTTGTTTATTTTTTTGGTAGATTTTGCATGAAGTGCATTAAATGTGAACATTGTGAGAATGTACTCGCACTTCTTTGGACTAAAACAAGGGAACAAAATGAGTTGTTGTCATTTTCAAAGCTTTTGAACGGTGTTATTTTACGGAGTCGAGCTGAGTTTGGAGGTTTTCTTGATGGCGGTCGAGTCTGTAGCTGCTTCAGCGTTCGCCTTCATCAGGTCTTCCTCACATGCACAGTATGAGCTGCTCCCCCCCAAGTCAACCAACGCAGCGCTCTTCACTTCCAGGAGATTTTTCATTCCAGAATTTATGAAAACATCTGAGACCTGACAGCAGAGGAAGAGGAGGAACACTGTGGACCTCAGTATTTATACACATTTAGCTTTAGAGTCCAAAGAGGACGGCTTGAAGTCATGCAGAATTTCATGGAAAAAGTCTCAGTTGTGAGAAAAATGTGGAATATGGGGAGAATTCAGAATTTTAACTGAAAGAGATTTGACAGAAAATGAAAAAAAAAAATTTGAGCATTTTAAAAGAGTTTTCTCAGAATTGAGGCTTTATTGGAGAGAACTGTGACAGAGGGTGGTTAGTGGTTGAAGGCAGATGAAGTTATGAGGCTGCTGCAGATTGAAAGTGTTTAAAAAGTCTCAGGAACTCCAAAACATGACAGCAGCAGCACGTTCCTTGCGTTCTGAGATTAAAGTGGCAACGAGGATGAAGTGAAGGCTGGTTTCTGCATTTCATCTTTTCTGCATCTTGCTCAACATGATGAGAAACCGTGTGGAACCTGAAGTGATGTTACTGAAAGATTTGAGAAACTTTTCTATCAGTTTGATTAGTTACAGCATGAAAGCAAAGGTAGAGGTCATCATGTAGTTTAGACTAGGATCTGGAAAACCTTTTTACTGCATTGTGGGAGTGAACTGTTTTATATGGGCTCTGTAGCAAATCTGATGTTTTTGAAAATCAGACTAACTTTTTTTATTGTCTGATGTTTAAAGGATTAAAGTAACTGAAAGAAAAACGTGTACTTTCTTTATTGCTATAGACAGTTTCTGGTGAAACATGAAGATAAAAAACCTGCAGAGGTTCGAATATGAATCAGAGTAACGCCAACTCGGTGACGAAGTGTATTCAGAATGTGAGTGGTGCAAGATCAGATATTTACCTCACATCCCTGTTTGGACTGTTGTTCCAAGAAAAAAACAAACAAAAAAAAGATCTGCTTTTTAAGTTTCAGTATTTTACATAAATGTGTGATGTTTCAGTTATAAAATGATCTGATCAATAATCCGTCCATCCATCCTCTTTCCTCATTGTCGCATTACAGCGTGTCGATATTACCTAAAAAATCATACCTTTCTTGTTTTGGTTGTATGAAGTCTGCACCTGTTACACTGATTTCCAAAGCATACCTGCCATTATAATTAATCTGCACTCACATGTAATTCAGTTCTGCAATATCAAGTCCTGAAGTGTTCCTAAAACCGGCTTTATTAACCATTTCAATCACGGCTGCATACAAACTCCAATAAACAGTCCAGCAACAACGGGGTCCTTGCTGTAGCAGAATGAATACTTTTAAAAAGCAGACTACACAAGTATTTTGCAAAAAAAATAAATATTTCCAAGAAATTGGCTGTGGATTTGGCATTTTGAATACATTTTTTTAAAATGCTTTTTCAATCATGTATTAACATTACATTGTAGGTAGAATGTTATAATGGAGCAAACTTGTTATTATTTTGTTGGGTTCTATTGAAAAATGGCCAAATTTTTGACATTATTGGTTATTACCACTACAGAGGGACGAAGGAAGCACATGTGGCTTCAGACCCGCAGAGTTAAAGTCCCTGAACTAAACTGTTAAACAATACAAATACATAACGATATAAAAAAGCTTTTGAGCTTTTATCCGGTAGATCTCAATAGTTACTAAATATATCTGTTAAAGTAAAACACATCAGCGAATAACCAAGAAAATTAGGATTTCATCAAGTCGGACTTCCTCCAAGCAGCTGCGTCACACTGTATTTTATTTATGTTGAAGTGTGTGTGGTGTGTTTTAAGAGCAGGTTGGATCAAACACTCCTAAATGGATCCAGATTATAATCTGACCTACAACGTGTGAAACCAGCTACATGTCAGTCAGGAGGACACACAAACACACACACACACACACACACACACACACACACACACACACACACACACGCTCAGTCTCTTTCTCTTCTAAACAGAAGTAATTAAGATGAATACGGAGGATTTGAGGCACCTTTGTGTGCAGGATACGGACGAGGCTCGCTCTGCTTTACATGAGTGTTTGAGGCAATTTGCTGGGGGAATGTTATTGTTCAAGGCTAACTAGCTAGTGAAACAATAGGCGTGATGTGTCATAGCAGTAAGTGCTGCTCCGAAGAGCTAAACTCCCCACCGCTAATGAATTCATTAATCTCTCCATTTATTCCTGACAAGCAATTATCTCCTCTCACAGACGGAGGGTCAGGAGCTCCACAGCTCCACAGATCTGCTGAGGAGGAAACGGAGCCCGCCGAAGGCCCCCTCCCTCCCTCCCCCCCTCCTCCGGCCCCTCCGGTCCCTCACACAGGGTTATTTACTTCTGTTTCCAGTAGAATCTGGGTGAAGCCTGTGAAATGGCAGCAGGAGGCGGTCGCTCAGAGGGAGCTGCATCTCAGCACACAGACAACATGTTCCATCAAACCTGCGCTGATTCCAGAGCGGCCGTCCATTTGGCAATATAGGAACGTGCTCAGGGTTTTCAAGTTTTGCATGTGGATGTAAAGAGGTGTTTTATTTAGCTTTTGTATGTAGTTACCGCAGTCATGTCACTGTAAATGTCGCTTATAGAGTTACTCTTTAGTAAGTCGATGTAAATCGTAGATGGAGGAAGATGGAGGAAGTATAAAATCTTATAAAACATTTGGCAAACAGCGCCTCCTGCCGACCAGAGCAGTTGTGACAGGATCAAGGAAGAGACCCTCCACTGTCCATTTTTAAAACTGATTAATAATCATTTTTATTCCTTGGCTTTTAATCCAGTTTATGGCTCTCCTCCTGCTTTATTTGTTCCCATTTTATTGTTGTTGTTTTTTTGTTTAATCACCTCATGTTGTTAGATTTCACGTCTATTTATGTGCAGCACTTCGGTTCAGCTGTTGTTGTTTTTAGAGCGCTCCAGCTCGAGAGTTGAGCCACATGTTGCTGAAGTCTGAACAGGACTAAAAATAACAAGCAATGAAAACAGGATCTGTGTGCAGGCGGAAATCAAACACTTTAATCAGATTCCACATATTCCATTAATTCATGCTCTTTCAAGGTAATTTAAAACCAAACTGACACCCCGCCTTCGGAACGGCTCCTTGTAAAATCTCCCAGGTATGTCAATCCCTCTGGACGCCATGAAGTTTGACCTTGCATTTACTGTTGTGTTTTCACACACAGCAGGGCACGGAGCAATAAAAGGCCGGCGGTAATGGCTGAGGACAGGCCCGATGTAATGAAACGGGTCTTAGCGGCGGAGCCCGGCGCTCCATCTGCAGCTGCTCTCTGAGGGATGAGAGTCCACGGTGGAATAAAACCCCGTTAAACGCTGTCACAACATGAATCACTGCCCCCAGAGACATCCATCACTGCTTAAAAGGTGACCACAAATGATGTGTGAACCACTAGATATTGATTAGTGGTGTGCTGCAGGTGTCAGCTTTAATGTTGCAGCGGCTTGATAGTGTCGCCTCTGACAGCCGCTGCCCTAACTCCGCTCTGATAGATTTTAATGGTGAAATATTGATTTCTCTCTGGCCAAGGTCTGCCAGAGAGACCCGATCATTTGTTGGGCTAATGCAGGACAGTCTGCGCTCTGGTCCCAATCAGTCATTCTGACAGCGCGGAAGAGAAGCCCAGAACAAATGTGAGCGGCTGAGCCGCACAATCACACGGAGGAGAGTCCGTCTCGCAGCTAATATGAATACTAATGATGTGTTTATTGAGTGGGAATGCTCGACAAATCACAGCTGACGGGCTCGCAGTCAGAGTGCCTTCGAAGGGAATGAGGATCTCGGAGAGAGGGTCTATATTTTATTTAAGAGGCTGTGTGCTGAGGCCGTGCACACAGAGGATCAGGTAATGTGTTGTGTTACAACTCAGTAGTCGCAACCCCCCCCCCCCAAACCCTCCTCCACCCCCACCAGCCACAGCGATAACACGCTGGCTAATGGGAAGCCATCAATCACAATCAGCCTCCTATTCCACCAGTGTCTCAGCTCTGTGCGAGGACCTGCACTCCCAGATAATAACGCAGCTTTGTGGCCCGGCAGCAGCAGCAGCAGCAGCAGCAGCAGCAGCACATCACAGTCATATTTCCATCCAAAGCAGAGGATGTTTCGCAGTGTCAGCATGTCTTTAATAAGAAGGCAGAGAGAGCGGCCGTGAGCGGAGCGGGCCTCAGGCCGCCGAGCGCAGGATGGATGTGGAGCCGGTCTCAGCTGGGACGAAGTGCTGCCGTCTGATGCCAGGAGCAGCTAATTGGTTTTTGATTACACTCTGTTCGGTCTATTGTTTCACCCGCAGACAAAGCGTGAATGAACAAGCAGAAGAACAAAAAGCGGCGAGCATGATGGGATGTGTCAGAGGTCTGCAACCTTCATCACCTGCAGAGACCCCCAGACCGCCTTCAGCCAACCAAATTCGTCTGCAGACACAAAACATGTTGTAGAATGAGCACAGAATTTAACCAGTACAATACAGAATGGCACTCTTTACTTTACACGTTTAGCATTTTTTAATTTGTTTTTAACCCTTTTCTTCAGCTCTTTTCATTTTCTGTTGTTTTTGGCCATTCAAACCATTTCAGTCATGCTGTTTGCATTGCGATTTTTTTTTATTACATTGATTTAATCTGTCCCATGTCTGTGTCGATTCTGCTGTATGCATCGGTTGATCCCTTCTAGTATTTTATCCATTTTAGCCATACAATTTGCTGTGACTCTTTGGTGTTAGTTTCCTTTTTTCTATTCTAGTCATTTTAGATATTTGAATTTTTTGGCAATAGTTGTAACATGCCAAATGTGCAGCCCATGGACCAAATCTGGTCCTAACAAAGATTCACCCCAGCTGGCGCTCCGTTTGGCGTCTCCCGTCGTTATTATGCAGATGACACAGTGCTCTATAGGCGTGTGTGTACGGTCACGTCTTAGTCGATCTGATTGAATTCTTTCCGATTCTTGGATCAGATTGTCCCGATAACATCAACACTGAATAAAGTAATGGGAATGTTGTGCCAGTTTCTATGCATAAAAATATAACCCGATTCATTTCAATCCCATAATGCTTTGCACTGTGATGTTTGAAATGTGTGCAGAATCCCACCTTACCTGGAAGCCCGCCAGTATCTAAAGTGGGTTTAACTCGAGCGATTGTGGAGCTTCCTTTTTCTTTTTTTTTCAAAAACAGCAACATCAAATAAACATGGTCTTGGTTCAGATATTATCAGAAAGAGACGAGTGTGGGTCAGTTTTTGTTGCATGTGGTACGGATTCCTCTGCGACATTTCCCACCTCCCGAGACGAGACACTGGCATGTGTTCATGGACACATCATGACTTTAGGTGAACTGACGTCACACACTTGCAGGCAAAGCAGGAAGTAACCCGACGTGATGTTCACATACGATCGGATCAAAACCAGAATACGCCGCCACCTATGATCCGATCGCAGTTTCAATCTCATGGTGCAAATCCAGTCAGATTGATGTGTTTGTATGGTGTTAATTTAATTGGATTGGTAATTAACTGGATTCCTTTTGGCCCAGCTAGTGTCAGTGACTACGTTTACATGCAGTCAATATTGGGGTTAAGGTCAATATTCCGGTTTCTGAATCATTTGGAATAACCCGTTTACATGCTTAAACAGACAGAGTTACTCCTGTTTACATGATCAGGGATCTCCCCATTCAAACCACGGCCACAGACGACGGCATGACTGCATTTGCACTTTATGCCACTAGGTGTGCTGTTTGCATGTTCAACCTTATTTTACACAGACACCACAGAAAAAGAAGGGCGCTGCAGGCTCTCTCTGCATGTTGTTAGAAAAAGAGTAAGCCAGCAAGACGTGGTAATATGTTTAATGATGCGATGCACCGTTTTTTTTTTCAGTAAAAGAGAAGAACTGAATGATCGTTTTGGCACATTTTATTTACTTGGTAGCAGCTAAAAGCTAAACTGTGTCACAAGTAGTTCCTGGACTCAAATGACCGAGATTCCTTGCGGGTAGACCATGCGCAGAGCAGTATTTCATGTCCCTTTCGACCGGGATATTCCGATGCGCGTTTATATGACCAGAAATTCAGGTTAGAAAAGGAGTAACCCAGGGGTAATATTCAGGTTTTTAAAAACCGGAATATGAGCATATTCAGGTTTTTGCACGTGTTTACATGGCTGTGCGCAACCGGGTTATTGCGAATATTCTGGTTAAGAAAGGGTTATTGACTGCATGTAAACGCACCCACTGAAAGACCACAGCTCTTGGTGCAGGCTGAGTAAATGCAGAAAGTAAACTAATGATTCGATGCGTCACAACTTTTTACATCTTTATCAAGAACAAATGGAGATACGTAAAAGTTTTCAATCCCAAATTTTTAAAGCTCCCAAATTATAGTTTTTCAATAATTTCTCAGAGGCCCAACAACATTGTATTGTAAGTGTATCCAGCCTTGGTCTAAAAGTCCCTGAGAACAGGCTGTTTCTGTGTCTGTACCTTTAAATGTCAGAGCCATGTCGGTCCGTGTCTGCTCATGTGTGCAGCCAAAAACAGAGCAACTTCTTTGCCCATACCTTTGCCATGACTGTTTTCCAGTAGCGTTCGAGTGTCCACTGCCAGAGGGAGTGGTCATTTCCCGGCTTGACGTCATGAAGAGAACATTTCTGAATCGTCCGTTTGAGCACATATCGATAAAAACCAGAGCCAGTGAGGGAGGTGACAGACTTTCTTCACTTCTGGGGACCCACACACAGGCTACGGAGACACAAATTACGGTTAGAAAACCATTACAAAGTGAATTTTGCATCACAAAGGACCTTTAAAGGTCTGAATGTGTGTCAAAGAATAATCTTCTTATTCTCTTGTTTTGATGCATTTCCTTAATTTCATCTGAAGCTCTGTGAACTGCCTGGTGCCTGAATGGTGCTTGCTCTGCCATAAAGCGTTCTTTAAAAAATATCTTTGATATTATTCGCTAAAACCAAAGATAAATTTGGCATTATTGTTATTTTGCTGAGTTAAACTATGAAAATGAGCAGGACTTCATTCATTACAAGAAACGAAAACACAGTGTAACACACTCTGTAGCACACACACTAACTGAAGCTCAGATGTGATCACTGAGGGCCACAAAGCTTCCAGGGGCCACACAGGGACGGTACAGAGGTCACACAGGGGTCACAATGCAGTGTTACCAAATATAAATGATTTAAATTATTCTGGCAAAATGTGTGAACTGACCTCCTTATAAAAGCAGGTTAAAAAATCGCCTATACTCAACAGTGACATAAAACAGTAATGACAGAGTGAAGGAAGGAACAGCATCAACATAAAGATTCTATTTTTGAAAGAAAAAAAAAAAAGAAAAGAAATGGATGCACAGTTCCTCAGAGGCATTTTAATGTCTTCTATCGATGGAACAATCTCTCTGGTTTGGAATACAATTAGAGTCACACGAAAAGAAAAATACAACTATTTATTCTTAATTTTTTTTTTTTCTAATCGTATGTACGTTTGTCCTGACCTGCTCAGTGTGTGGAGTAGTCCTGTGGAGCAGATGGCCAGCAGGGGGCGCAGCAGCACATCTCCTCTCACGGCGATCTGTCAACATGCTCAGCCCTGAAACAATTTATTATCAGAGCTCAGACACACACTCCTGCTCTTTATTTTAAAAAAAAACTTATTTTAAATACACAGATTTTCAATATTTATTCTGCACACATGCAAACACACACAATCACTCTCTCTTTCTCTCTCTCTCTCTCTCTCTCTCTCTCTCTCTCTCTCTCTCTCTCTCTCTCTCACACACACACACACACACACACACACACACACACACACACACACACACACACACACACAGAGTTTCCCAGGAGAGATCAAGTGGAGGTTAAGTCTTGTAAGCAGACTAATGGCCGACTTCCTCCGTGCTTTGTTCGGTGGTCTTCATGCTGTCTGCTCGGACCGTGTGTGTCAATCAAAGGGGAGTCTGTGTGAGGCTCCCCGTCTCCATGGCAACCTGCTGGCTTCAGACTAAATGTGTGCAGACGGGGGCCCCGACCTACACCCCTCTGGAGCCCAAACACAGCAGAAGGAGGCCCCGCCTCAGCTGCTGCTGCAGCACAGGAGTCTTCTTCATGCTGGAACTTTGCGCGGTGTGTTTGGAAGGCGTGTGAGAGCAGGCTTGAAGCCGATGCGGTGCTGCTCGGAGCCACAGCGCTCACATCAAAGTGAGGCCTGTGTGTGAGGGGGACAATAGGGGGGTCACACATGAGGGCTCCGGTGTTCAAGTCCCTCGCTCTCCAAAGATGTCCAGCTGGTGGGGAGCCAAGAGGCCGAGGCGCCCCTGCAAACCCAGGTCAAGACCAATGTCAACAGTGCAGGAAGGACACACACACACACACACACACACACACACACACACACACACACACACACACATACACACACACTGCCCAAAAAGACAACTAATGATCATACAACGCCGCCTGAAAATCCACTTTTCCAGCTAAAAAACAAATAACATCAGCCCAGTCTTTTCCATCAGAACCCTCACAGAGCAGATCACGTCAGCACCAACACACACAGACACGCACACGCACACACACACACACACACACACTGACTCACTTTGTGTCTAATCACACATGGCATCGTCATCACACTCTGATTTCCTGCCCTGACACAAACTCTGCAGCCACTCGGTCATGGAGGTCAACCCGAATTTCCTCCGACAGCGTCTGAAGATTCAAAGGCACTGTCACGCTCCCCCCGCGACTCCCCCCACCCCTCACTACAGCCTGGTGCTACACACAAGATGGACTTCCTCACTGTCGAGGTGTGTCTGTGTGTCTCCCTGAATCACTGAATTATAGTGAAATACACATTTTCATGGGAGGGCAGAACTGTCACAGGAAGGAAATAATTTTCGGAGCTGTAGCTCATTGTTACGACCTCGTTTTTGCGTTATACTGAGAAAGGTTTCTCGTTAATACGGCACAGCTTTCTCACTACAATTCACAGCTATTCACAGATACTGGAAATTTTGGCAGCAATAATTCTTTTCAAATGTTGTCAACACAAAATGATTTGCTGATTTTTTTGATAAACAAATTAGCTTATATATTGTTCACCTCAGACTGGTGGGAAACAGCCATTGTCTGTGTGTTGGTGACATTTCATCAAAGAGTTAATAATGTTGGAAGTCCCAATCAGTCAATTGTAACTTGAAAATTATGTTAAATAATGAGAAACTTTCTCATAATAATGCAAAAACTATGTTGCATGAGTAGTAAAACTTTCTTGCTTTAATGATAAAAGTATTTCGATATGAAAACATTCTCGTAATAAAGAGTTTTTTTTGTAACTACGTGATACAGTTCAGAAAACTATTTCATTACTGTGGCAGTTTTATGTTTCCCTGCATTTGCCTTGAAAAAAAATCTTTCAAGAGAACGATGACTTTCTGACTTGGAAGATATTTTTTTAAATCCAAAAGCTTAAAAGAAGAAACCCTTGAAGGTGTTGTATGTTCAAACAGCTATAACCAGTAAAAAAGTTTATCCAAAATGTCAAATAAAAATATAAAAACAGCTTATCGACAGGCGAAAAATGGCTAAAGTACTTTAAACTACTGGAAAGTGTTAAAAGAACAAAAAGAAAGCAGCCAACACCTTGAAAAGGCTCAGAAATGCTAACAAGGCTAAAGTTGCATGTTGTCCAAGGTTGCCAGATCTGGTTTACTGTTTTCAGCCCAAACACACCGTAGAACCAGCCCGTCACAATAACAATCAGCCCGAATCTCAACCTCGCCAGGAATTCGTGTTAAAACCGTAAAGCTATTCAACTACCTGCATAGTAAACATGTTATATAAGCACACCACTGCAACTACCCCAAGAAGCCCAACTGTCCACAAACCCACCCAATCTGGCATCACTGATCTTCTCCACCCTGGAGTAGACATACACAGACACAAAAGCAGCCTGTTCTCAGGAGATCTCACGAGAGGGACTTTTAGACGGACTGAAATTCTGGACCAAGGCTGGATTTGGGGAAATACACTATGAATACAATGTTGTTGGACTTCTGTGGTCCAGGCGAAATGGTTGAAAAACTGTACGTAGAGGGACCTTTAATAAAGCAGAGTTTTGAGGGTACTATTGCTGTTCCTCTCAGAAACATTGCAGTAATGATTAAAACAATGATAAAGCACTTCAGACTGAGTGCTGCTGTTTACCAGGTTACTGTTTTCCTGCCTGCTGGCTCTGTCCTGTTAGCCTCTACACACACACACACACAGACACACACACACACACACACGACATGTTAAATCACTGACACTGACATTAGACATGCTCGCTGACCAAATGGATGACATGCTCGGCTCCTAATCCATGCTTTGAATTGCCTTGTGCTCCGTGACTAAATGCTTTTGGTCAAACACAAATCATCGGTGTGTAATCCACTTAGCTGTATGTGTGTGTGTGTGGTCTGAAATAGCACAGCAAACTGTTACATAGCAGCCCTTAAGCTGGACATGATGTGCAGGACGTGAAGGCGCGAGCAGCTGGAGAGGCTCCATGAGCTAACGCCGCCCTCGCCGGACTCTGAGACGTCCTCGGACTTTGCCTGTGTATTTTTGACACGTCGAAATCTGGAGTGGGATTTTCAGACATTCAGAGATTAGAGGGACAAAGTTCAACTCATCACTCTGGGTATCCACACCGTCTGCTCGAACACTTCTTCTGTTCGTGCATTAGAAAGCTCTGCGGTCCACATGGAAATCCACATTGTTCTCTTATTTTTATGTTTTTGCATTCCAGATTATTTTGGCAAATGGGCTCTTATAAACGGAAATGTCTGCAGTTGCTTTAGTGTTTTTTTCTTCTTGACTTATTTCTTGTGGCTTCAGGCATCAGACCCAGTTTTAGCCTTCTTAGCAGTTTTCTCCGTGTCAGCAGTTTCACCTTAAAACAAGGGTTAGAGCTGTAGAAGATATTTCACTTTTTGCATTTTTTAATCCGGTCATCACATTCTTTTTAGAATGCTTTCTACTCTACAACAAAGTTGGAATCAGATGAACGTTTTAGTGAAAGCTTCAGTCCAGAGGAGCCGTTGGGTCTCAGTGCTGCAGACTGAGGAAACTGTTGCACCAGACAACTTATGCTGTTATGCTGTTATCTTGTGCTGTCTTGAACTGTCTCATTTTAAACAGAAACTTTCTGGAAAAAAAAGTGAGAAAACTGTGTGGTAATAATGAGAAACGGCTCAGAAAAATGTATCTTTACTGCAGTTCTGCGTTATCGTAGAACTGTTTTACTCATAGCATTAAAGATAATAGGAGTTTAAATATTTTCCAAAAAGTGGCTTATTTCAGTAAAGCTGAACATGCAGTCCTCAGTGATTCATCCTGAACATGCTGCAGTGTTTGAGCTGTGTTATGCTCACAGAGCCAGCCGGTCTCTTCCTGCAGCCTGATCGCCGGTCATGACTGTCGAGGTATTCGGGGCCTCTTTAAAGCCGCTGCACTGTGCTTAATCCCTGCTGCAAGTTTCCTGAAAAAAAAAAAAAAAAAACAATTTATGTGGAATAAAAAGACAGCCTCTTCCTCTCGCTCCACCTCACCCTCTGGGCTCCTCTTCTTTTCTAATGATAAAGATTAGGCTTATTAAGAGGACTTATTGTCTGCGGTGTCATGGATACCCAGTGATTACACACTCAGTGGCTGCTCCTCCTCCGCTCGCCTCAAACCTCACAGGGATTCACTTCCTCCAAAGTCAAATCAATTATTCCCCCTCTTCCCAGCCCCCCTTCACACTCACCTCTGATATTCTGCCAGACAGGCGGCGCATTTCATTGTCAACAAATCGGGATCGTAAGAACAGGGAGAGTCAGAGGAACGGCTGCGATGGCGCGAAGCGAAGGTTCATTCCTCCACCGGTCTACACAACACATTTCCATTCCTGAACCCAATTCAGGTTCAGTTTGAGATCTTTTAATCACTTTCTTCTAATCTGCAATGCTGAGCAGTTTTCAAATCTACACTTGTGAGCTTATAAAGTAAAAAAAAAGTCACCTTTTGTGGTTGGATGCTGGGGGTCGGGGGTCATGCTCATGGATTCACGATGGAGACCAGTCCGCTGTGCATTAATATGCGATGTATGATAAATTCCAACTCCACAGAAGAAGTGCATCAAACATGTGGCCCACGGGCCAACCTGGCTCATAAAAGAGTGTCAATGTTGCTGCTAGATAATTGAATAAATGTTCCTGATTTGTCCACAAGGGGTCGCAATGTTTCAGTAACATTACAGGATGTGATGCAGAATTCAGCAATGGAAAAACAAGGTTTGAAAGATCAGTGACAGAGTCATAGTTGATAGCAAGTGTAGCATCAAAGCCAGAAAGCCATGTTTTTAAACTAAAACTCGGGATTAACAGGTTGTTTTGCTGCTTCAGGCAGTCTGAGCTGGACCTGTTGAGGTTAAAGTGGCTCAGAGCGTCCTCCCGTACTTTACATGAGCCGGAGCTCCAATTCCTGCATCGGACAGGATTTTAATTCTCAAGCTTTGAATCAGGGGACCATGATTTGTCTTATTCAGGAATCACCATGCTGCTGCTGCTGCTGTGGACTCAAAAGAAGTGAATGCATGGATCCCACAGAATAGCAGCAAGGCTCCTCAGAGAGCAGCAGGAGTGTAGAAAAGCCTCATGAGAGCTACTTGACCTTGAACTGTGAACTGTGGGACCCTGAACTACCTCCACACTCTGAGGAAGCGTGTTCAGACGGAGAAGAACCGTGACCTACAGCAGGGGAGCAGAAGACGGGGATCAGGATGTAGAATTCAGTTTGTGTCTGAACGGCGGGTTATCTCCCATCTGGAGAGTCACAGCACAAAGGTTCTGTATGAGAGGAGGTGTGTGTGTGTGTGGGTGTGTGTGTGTGTGACCAGGGAGCAGAAAGGTCTGGAACACAGGAGACCCTAACCACTGATAGCACTCCAGAAGCCTCTTCAGCAGGTTACCGGGACATAATTAAAAAGATAAACCTTATGAGCAGGGCACAGAGATAAGGGTGTAATGAGAGCGAGCAGGGAGATCATCCAATGAGAGCAGAACAGGGGTGTTAGGAGGCGGTCTCAGGGGAAATAAACCCCGACCTGTCAATCATGACACAGAGATATGGAGCCCGGAGCAGATCTGGATGAGCATGATCTGTAGCCTAATGTAGTCAGGCTTTTCTCCAATTAGCTGCCTTCTCTCTCTCTCTTTTTTTTTTTCTTACAATAGAGTTGGATCAAACTACCAGGATGACTACTTCCAAAGCCAAATCTGATCACACCACACCTGCATACTAATACTAGCACTGCTTCTCTCTTTGTGTGGATTTGGCTTTTCTACAGTCGGTAAGGCAGCTAGATGTTGTTCATCCTTCTATTATAAAATCACGGAATTATAGCTGAGACTGTAAACATGCTGGTGATCCATGGTGAGAGTTAAAAAAAGAACAACAGTAGAAGGTAAGTTGTTTTTTTTTTCTTTTCACATCTAGTAGATCAGCAGATAAAAATGTAATCCAGATCCTCGTTTTATCTTAATTTCCAAACTCTGGTGAGTCCCTAGCTGTAAATGCAACTCTATGCTGCTTCACTAGTCTGGAAAATGTAAACCAGAGAATGAGAGATCAGTCTGTGCCGGAGCCCCCTCTTTCACGACTACTGTTCCACCATCCACACAAAACACAACCCTCAGTGTTCTGTAAGACACCCCTCATACGTACTGCACTCACATCCAGGACCACAGCCTCATTTCTGCTAAGAATGTGGCGCATTTATATTATTTACAAAGAACCCTATTTGTCTTGAATGAATGAAAAATCCACACCAACCTCTGAGCAGCATCTGAACAACAAAACAAACAAGCTCCGGAGCAGGTAAAGAGATACAACAAAAACAACAACAAAAAACCCTCCTCGTTTTCAGACCATAATTTGAAGTTGACCTATAGCGTTGGATTAAGTACAACAAACTAAAACTTCATTATTTCATGTTTACTGTTCATAAAGGCTCCATTGTTGGAGTCAGTTAGTGTCCATGTAAACAGGACAATCTGATGTCTAAATGTCTTCATTACATTGTGACTCAGCGAGTTTGAAGCGAAGAAACAAAGTGTTTCTCCTGTTGTTCACTCAGCACTCAGCCAAAGTGATGTTGTTCGTCTTCTGTTACTCTATTACTGGAGAGCTTTGCGGCTTGTGGAGTACTGTGACTGAATGAAACCTGGCCCTTGCCGGCCTTTAAAGGGTCACCACTCTCCGAGCACAGAGAAAGTGATGCAGCGCCGCAGGCAGAAGCCAAGCTGTGTGTTATGGCCCAGAAAGATTGTGCCTTCATGGAGCTGTAGCTCCACCGCTACCAGCCCTCACAGCCGCGTGAATAACAGATATGTATTCGTATAGCGAATAATTCCCACCTTTCAAAACACACATATAACAATCTGTTCCAGTTGCTGACGTGCGAGTCTCCTCACTCGGGTGTGTAAATGATGTGGGAGCACATTGTCTCTCCTGCCGCAGCCTACCCTTCCAGCCCTGCACAGGCGGATGCCTCGTGATTGACAGTTAGCTCGTCTCTGCGACACTCGGCTGCTCGTATGTAGAGTTTACAGCCGTGAACGCAGGCGTCTCCTGTGAAATACCCCTCCCCCTCGCCCCCCCCCTCTCCCTCCTCTGCCTCTGACACCCCCGATTAGAAGGGAAGCCTGAGTGGGGAGAATGCATCTCTAACAAGAGCGGCGTGTGGTGCTGTGAGGTGGAAAGTGAGCTCTCTTGTTACAGGACCTGAAGTGGAGGTTGTTTACATGAGCACCTGAGGAGGAACAGGGTGTTCAGGCTGACAGGCGCCACTGCTTCATCTCCCGGGCCCCCGCAGAGGATGCCGCCGCCGCCGCCGCCGCCGTCCACACCGCAGCACAGGGTCTGTCCGCACACAGCAGGCCGGCCGGGATTCCTTTATCAGGTGTTCTAACAAACAGAAATGCTGCCTTTCATACTGAATCTAATGTGAACCGGGTCACTGTTCCTCTGCCTCAACATGTGGACCAGATTTAACGCAGTGTGTGAACAACACAGCTCCGAGGTCCAGTGGAACGAAAGCTTTCAGTGACTGAGTCCTGTACACCTGCTGAATGATACCAGCTATACACTTCACTCATATTGTACTTTTCCACGATGTGGAGTGCCATATATATATATACTCGTATATATATGTATGAGCTCTCTTATCTTCTTTCAGGAGGACAAAGTGATTTAAATCCTCTGCTGTGACCGTTGTTATCATCATGCTAATGAGCTGTTTTCCTGAACATCCGTGGAACCAGCATGTCTGCAGCTTCGGGGCAGCTGGGTTTGTCTGTCAGAGGAACCAAAAAGCTTCGACTCACCCAGCTGAACTGGAGTCCTGAGGGAGCTGCGCTCATCGGTACTGTCTGTCAGGAGTTACTCTCTGAATTACAGGCCGCTTTATTCCAAATGCTAAATTTACTGCAGACAGCCTTGTTGAATTAGTCACTTCTGGGAAGTGGGAAGGATCTTCATCGCGGCTGGCAGACCTCCTCTGCTCGGTACCAGCAGCTCAGCGATGAACATGTTCATTCAGAGGAGATGGGAACAAAGAGACGTTCAGAGCTGAAAGTAAAAAAAAAAAAAAAAAAAAACAGATACTGAGTTATGACTGTATGTCATCAGTTGTACACATGCTTCAGCTGGAATCATTTCAAATGGAATGTATATTAAATCCTGGCTGTGCCAGCAATTAGTTTATTAACTGGTATGTAAAAAGATTTGAAACAAGACCGAATATTTATTCTTATCTTATGGTTTTTTATTGATACACTTGTTCCATCACAAAGAAAAAAATGTAGTTGTTTTTGTAATGTTTTCATAAAAATGCAGCACTAATTGATTAGATCATGTGGATTTAAATTACACAAACCAATATTATTTACTTCTTCCTTTGAATTTATGCACTTTTCTTATATTCTCAACTCTTAACTTTTTCATATACATCTTCATACTGATTAGTTAAACATTATACAATCCTTCATCATCTAAATTCCAAAATGCCTAAAATTTGTACTGTAGCTATTTTTTATTATTATAATTTCTTTATTCTTTGTGACAGTTTATTATTTTTTTTCAAATTGACTTTCCAATAGCTCACGTGAAGCCCTCTTGATTTTAAACGGGTAAAAATGATTAAAAAAGCTACAAATTCAATTAAAACGAATTCAGATTTACTTCTGTATCACCAAATACAACAGTCATTTCCTGGCACTTTTACAGAGATTAACATTTTACTCACATCTTAAGAAATAGCTGAGTCTGCATTCACCTAATTTATGTCACAGAAGTGCAAAGTTTAATTTATTTAAACATACTAAAAAAATACTATTTTAAATTTTTAAAATACTGTATTGAGAATAAATGGACCTATTGAATATGAACATCCTCTCTCCCGGAAACACAAAGGAGAAAAAAATGGTTGCAATTCAGGAGAGAGATGAATCCGTCAAAAAGAAAGAAAAAAAAAAGAGGAGTGTACCAAGTTACATAGAATATGGCTTCATAGAGGCAATGGACAAAATCAGAGATGAATCCTTTTTTGTAGTGAAAAACTCATCGTTACAGAAGAAACTGTACTTCACAAATACTGCGTTTTGAGGTTGCTTCAACCTTTTTTCCATTGCTCATGGGAAATTTGGGGGGTCACCGAGGTTTACGGCGGTAAAAATCTGCGTCCCTGAAGAAAAGAAGGTTGGGAATGACTGCTGCAGAGGAGTGAAGCCTGCGGTGGGTCAGTTTTGAACCCGGGGCCGTAGGTTTGATCACTCTGGCCTAAGCTGACAGTGATTCCCATGAAGCGTGTCGGTGCAGACGTCCATCACACGGACACATGATGTGAGGAGAACAGTTCTCAGCATCAGCAGCTTAGTACATCTACAGTTCATATCTCAGCAGCCTTTCCTCTTCTCTGCGAGGAGATCTGACAGTTTTATGGATGAGTCCTTATTAGCATCTCACTGCTTTTTTTTTTTTTTCAGATTCAGAACAGGATTCAAACACTCTTTTGTTGAAGTTGAGATGAGCGGCATGTGTGGCTGAGCTGCATCTGACGTGCTAGTCCTCCGTCATGCCACTAGAAAGTGCTCTTCAGCAGCTTATCACTCATCACGCCCAGGCCTCCGCCTCAGAAACCATCTGTCTCTTTCCACTCGTTCACCGCTCTGCTTCTCATTTTGCAGAGGAGGCAGGGAAAATGTGATTTCAAAGTGTGAAGAAGAAGAAGAAGAAGGAGAAGAAGCGGTACCACCAGCGCTGCACGTGGTCCCCAGAGTCTCGTTCTCCATGTGGTCAACAAGCACTCAGGAGGAGAGGGAACGTGTCCACAGGGAGCCTCGGCTTCTTCCTCACGTCTGCTCGCATGATCGGCTCTCAGCTCCAGAGGCAGACGCAGGATTCACACACAGAGGCATGCAGCTGGAAGCAGCCAGACAGCTTCCAACATCACCTCAATAATCACACACACAAAGTGAGACTGTAAACTGGAGCAGAACAGAACAGAAGAGAAAAGAAGTGCCGTATAAATATGACAACAAGTCCTATGATGGTGAAGTCAAACCCCCCCGAAGTGACCTTCACGACATGTAGGGTTGCAAAGGGGTGGAAAATTCCCAATACATTTCTACAAGTTTTCTGATAAATTAAGCTGTTGAATTTTTGCAAATAATTCTATGATTTTATTTGAATTATCTGGTAATTAAGGGTAACTTAATGGAAAGGTATATAGGCACCGATAATCAGCTGCACATGTGTGACAGCTGGTTGTTTGGTGAGGATTAGGCCAAAATATATATTCAACTATATGTAAGTTCCCTGTTTAGAGCTAAACTCTAATTTACTAAATTCCTGGTTTAGTCCCATTCACTCTAATAAAGTCCCATTTATTTCCATGGAGAGTTTCCAACATTGAAAATTCAAAATTTTGCGTCCTGATGTGTTTTCTCTTCTCTTCTCTGAGTCTGTGCGCTGTCCTCCTCTCCTGTACAGTTCAATAACCTCCAGGACTGAGAGTGTGTGTGTGTGTCTGATCTGAGTTTGGGTGGTGTGTGTGTGTGTGTCAGTGTGAACACTCGTTGGATGAAACCTGCTCAGTTTCAGTTGGAGGAATGAAACTGAAGGAGTGAATGAGCTACCACCTGCCTTCCTTTGTGGCGTTCGCTCTCAGCTCCAGTCAGTGAGGGTAGGGGGACCCGTTCACTCGGGGGGGGGGGGGGGGGGGGGGGGGGGGGGGTCACCCTCCACAGGGCCCCCCCCTGAGCACGCTGCCCCTCTCCCTGTGGAGTCACTATAATAGTCAGCAGGATGCTCATTAAAGGCTCCAGTTAATGAGGATGGATGGTCCATTCCAGGTCAGCAGACAGGGCAGCCTGGAACAGTTGGCCTTTAGTCCGGCTCATATGTGGCTCTAAATGAAGACCCAGTGTACCATGACACCATAATGTCTCCTTGATGTGCCATTAACATTTATTACTCTGGAGATGCTGTAGGACATCGCAGCGGCGTGTAGGATCGCAAAGGGAGCAGACCTTGGGAGCGGCTGATGGTATAGCGGCTCCGTTTATCCGTCCTGCCCGTCCCAGCTGGAGCTCCTGTGTCTTTTACCAGGAGTCACACTTTCCTGATGAAGCTGTAGCAGACTCCACTCACTGGCTCGACAGTCAAAAGACAAACAGAACAGTGTGACATGTTTTAGATGAAAACAAGAAATCTGAGTCATTTCATCTTGTTTTACAGCATCTTCAACTGTTCTGTTATGTTTAGTATAAAAGAAAATACTGTAGCTTTACTCATGTGTAGTGAAATGTGAAAGAGAGTATCTCCCCACATGACGTCACTAAGGGAAAAATCTCTGATTCACCATTTTGAGCACAAATTCACTGAAAAAGAGCAAGTAAGTGACGACAGAGTTTCTTCACTTCTGGGGCCTCATACTCAGACGAGGAGACACATATTACTGCTAGAAACACATCAGAAAGTGAATTTTGCATACCATGGGGCTTTTTATCGTAATACATTTATGACATTAACAAATGACTCACCTATTTTTAGGACATAAAGAAAAAATATTACACCCCTTAAAATCAAGAGGGCTTCACGACACCCCCACAGATCTGAATTTGAAGAGATACGCTGTGAGTTTAAATGTCTTGGTACATTTTTTGGTAAAAAGAAATTAAATGAGAATAATAAGCAGTAAATGATTTGATTTTACAAATATACAAATTTCTGCTAATCATGTGAAACAGGCTTGTTTCTAAAGTTGGTCTTCTTTATTGAATCACATGTCTGTCTCCATGGCGATCATGTAAATGTTAACAAAGCATTTCATACACTGGTTATCAAATCAATCCGAAGAGCTGGTATTCTCATTAATATCATAATGACACACACAATATGCAAATACTAGCCTGAAGTTATTTAACGGTGGCTTATTAATGGAAAATCCTGCCTGGCTACAATTTGTTGAAGCATGTTTTCACTGCAGAGACTTTACAGGGAGGTTGACGATTTGGGCTTTTTTATTTCAACTTGGCTCTGATTTTTTCTTTCACAAAGTTATATTTCCATCATGTCCATGAAGTTGTGAGAGCACGGATCAGGCAGCAGGAGGTGGGAGGACAAACTCTGCTTCATCATCAGGTTAAATAGGCTGTAAAAGCTGCTGGTGGATTCAATTACATCCTTTTTGTCCATTTAACAAAGGACATAATTAGCACTAATGGTGATAGCTGCTCAGCACCAAACAGTGTACACACACACACACACACACACACACACACACACACACACACACACACACACACACACACACACGCGGTTTCAGTAATAATTACTACAGTGGAGCAATGCAGGACTTCCTTATGCTTTTTTTTTAAACATTATAATTTAATATTATTAACAGCTGTTCGGATTTTTAGTTGATAAATCGTTCAACTCCTCAACTGTTGCTTTCAATTACACACCAGAAAATCCAATAAACATTTGTGCTTTCGCAGCTTACACACTCAATATCTTATGTGTGAGTTTAAAATCGATATCAAGAAGCATCATTACTTGGTAAACATACAAGACTCTTTGAAAAGTATCATCAAAGTCACAAAAATAAAACATATTTCATCATTTCTAGTTTAACAATTCTCAGCAATGTGCATGTGTACACTTTTAAGCTTTACACACTTCTGTCCTACAATGCATACAAGTGTTAATTACAAAGTCGTACAATAAATAGAACTCATATTTGACAGGTAAATGCAGCATTAATTAGGACATGCTTTGCACACTGTCTAAACATTGAGACCTATTACAAGTAATTCCTCAAAAAGATTGTGTTCTAAATAATTAGAGGAAAATAATGTCTGTTTTATTGTAGCGTGTTTTCCTAAAAAACACAAGCAACCAATTCACAGGGTTATCTAAAACATAGTCAAAGTGAGCTTTCTTGTCAATTCTGCTAAATATACAAGACACACAGAGGAATTAGAATTTGGTCTTGCCTTTCCCTCCAATTGTGTTTTATTATATATAACCCGGAATACAAAATAGTGAACATAGAAAACATATTTCCCCCAAAATGGAATAATAATAAAAAAGAGTACTAACAAAAAAAGGGGCAATAAGGTTAAAAAAATAGTTAAAAAGCAACCTTAAAATATCTAATATATTATACCAGTGTATGTATGTTATACATTATTCTCTGAAATTTGCATTATATATAATATATTATATCACTGAACAAATATAATTACAACACTACCTGGTGGGAATGTATACATGCAGTATACTCTGAAAAGTGCAATATTGAGTACAATGAACCTCTGAAATGGGCAGTATGTCGTACAATATATCCTGAATGGGCCATACAGTGAATAACAAAATGGTAAATCTTAAATAGACTTCACTTATATAACAGTTTTCATACTGCTTGAACCGAGCCCAAAGCGCTTTAAACTGTCGAACACATTCACCCATTCACTCACACATTCACCCACCAGTGGAGGCGTCTGCCATGCAAGGCGCTCAGTCCATCCACTGACAGCAGTTTGGGGTTCAGCGTCTTGCCCAAAGACACTTTGACATGTGGACCGGGGAAGATGGGAATCAATCCAACAACTTCCGGACTGTGAGACAACCACTCCACCAACCAAGCCTCAGCCGCCAAAAGAATGTATAAATGCATAAGTAGAAAATAGAAATAATCACCCTCTAAGAATGAAACACCCAGAAATGTGCCCGGTGTGGGAAGAATACAGGACATGCTCATACATTCATTCATACACACGAGAGGCACGTTTTAACTGAAGGCTGGAAAATTTCTTGATGAAAGTAGCTTTCATCTGGTCAATCAACATATTTTTCCTGTCTTCTCATTGCAGGAGGTGGCCTTAATGAATGCCTGATTAGAATCAGGACCCCGGCAGATCTCAGTCATGGCCTTTCATTCAGTCTGTGAATGGTCCAAGCCATGCTCCTCTGTCTGGGTAGTGATAGCAAACTCTTCTCATTGACTGGCTTAATAGTCCTCCTGAAACCCGTTAATTACTGTGATGGCAAGATATGGATGGGGCGCTATACAAATGGTAATTGAAGAGATGTGTGTAACCACCCCCGCCATTATTAATCCACATAATTTCCTCTTTCATTTCAAATTAATTGGAATAAAATGCTTGCTACATTAGCCTCATAATGAAAGGCAATAATCTACAAAAATGTATAAGAGCAAGACCTTCTCTGCAGGTTCAAATTAATTAAACTCCTTTATAGTGATATTTCATTAAAAGCGCTCACATTTCAGGCTGGCCAGAATCTGGCTCCTCCTCATTCAAGAGGCACTGATGAGGGGAGAGAGAGAGAGAGAGAGAAAAAAAAGGTGAATTGTTGAAAGAACCCAACTGTCAGCGAATTTAGTCCCAAATTAATTATTTCAGCCAGATAACCCTTTTCATCTCTTTTGACTCACTTTATAGAAAGAGCCAATTAATTATGTCAAACATGCTCTCTCCTTTTGCTCCCCAGAGTGGGCAGGCAGACTGATGGGGATGTTTACTGTAAGAGTGTGTGTGTGAGTGTGTGTGTGTGTGTGTGTGTGTGTGAGTGTGTGTGTGAGTGTTGGGGGGGGGTGGGGGGTGTTAGAGAACAGCCCGCCCCTAATCTCGACACACCTGTCAGGCATACAGCTCGTTATGGAGGCACTGAGGGCCCAGCCTGGTTCTGTCAGGAGCCGGGCTCTAACAACAGTCCAGGGGAACACACACACACACACACACACACACCCACACACACACACACACACAGTCCACTGTGAGACAATTCACTCAATTAGCACATCACACTGCGCTGAGGTTTAATGAGCTGGGGAGTAGAGGAGAAGTTAAGGGTCAATGGATGTTGTTTCTGCTGGAAACTTACACCCATGGGTTTATTGTAGTTTGGCGTAGCGTTGTGTTCTCATCATTGCGGTTGTATTTTGGTCGACTTTGCGGAAGGTACTGGACGAAACAGCATGCAGAGAGAGAGAGAGAGAGAGAGAGAAAGCATAGACTGGAGGATAATTTATTCATAATCTCTGCTGTAATGGGATTAGCAGACAGAAGGAGAGGAAAGGAGCGGACATGTATGTTTCTATTCCATGAGACGTCGGTTTTCTTTCTGTCTTCAGCCACAGTGAGACATGCTGCGGGGACCAGCTCTATCATCTCAGCATACCCTTTTATATATTATCTATATAATTAAAATTGTAACTACATACTTGTGTGTCTGGAGGTTTCCAAACTGAGATTTGTGATGAGATCTGTGTGTCTGTGTGCGTTGGTGTGTGTGTGTGTGTGTGTGTGTGTGTGGGTATGGCCCGTGAGGCGTGTCTCCAGCAGAATGATACATCACTGTGTTTGACTCCAGAGAGGAAACCTGCTCAGAAGGAGGCGCCTGCAGCTCGTCCTGCTCGCCGGGGTTCACGGTGTGCGTCTGAGGAGCAGATAAGTGCTGGATCCCCCTCAGTGCTGAGTGACTGCTGTGCTAGTGGCAACATGACGGCGAGGCCTTCGGAGGGGGCGTGTCCCACCTGAGCATGTGACACCTGTGAGTGTGACACCTGGACGGGGAAGGAGCCGGAGGAATTCACAAATTGCTGAGTCATTTAAGGAGAGAGGAAGCCCGTGGCCTCGCTGCCAGCAGGAGTCCGCTAACGACCGGGACCTGTCGGAGCTTCTGGGCTAAACACACGGTGTCTCATCGTGGACGCCCTTCCTGCATAGTTTGGGAAAGGAATGGACAGCATAGCAGTCAGAGGTGTGTCACCAGCTGCCTGATCCACTCTTACAGCTATCTCTTTAAGCGATCTAAATTTATTTCTGAAGCAAACCTGTCTTTCTTTCACGCTCATCCAAATCTGGACTTTATCATTTTGCGTACAGTGTGACAGCACTCTTCTTTTGCGCTTACGCAGCAGTGTTTAAACCATGTTCACTTCTTTATCTGACTTGTCCAAATGTGATCAGTTGTCAAAGACATCATGGCATTCCATCTGTAACCTTCTATTGAGGGAGAAAGTCAAAAGTACCTGAAGAAAACTAACACATGCACAGAGAAAACATGCAAACAACCCTAACCCTTCACACTGAAGGACGGAGACCACCACTGTGTCACCCTCTAGACCTAACCCTAAACCTCAGTCAGTGAAAACGGTGATATTTCAATGTGTTTGAGCCTTTTGTTTACACATCAACAGAGCTACAAGTCAGCAGAAAGTTGAACAGATCCCTAAATGACTGTGAATTGCAGTTGGTGTAATGTGTGAAACTGACAACAATACAGAATACTCTTAATAATAATCAAGCAATTAACAATCATATTTAAATATCACGATAGCATTTCTAATAGTGCTAGCATATTAGTGTTAACATGTTGGTACTAGCGTAATTTATGTGCAACCTGGGTTTAGTTTTTTTTTTTTCCAGGAGTGTGATTGCTAGCACGCCTCTCTGCTCTTCATTGCACTCGCCTATAGGTTTATTCTCATAGCAGCTCCCAACCAGGTGGTCTCAGAGGAGCCTCTAGGGAGGAGGTGATGCATCGCACCTCAGGCTCATCAGGGACTAATTACCTCCCTCCTGGCTCTCACCGATTTAAGGGAAAGCACACCGACGCAGGGGGACCTGAAAAGGTAGCAGTGGTAGTGTGTGTGTGTGTGTGTGTGTGTGTGTGTGTTGGTGTTTCAACAAAAAAATGGTGAAAATGGAAGCTGACTCCACGTCTCTGTCTATGGAGTCCTGAAGTACAGGAATCTCACGCTGCAGTGACTGAATGGGTGAATGTACCAACACGTCTGACAAAGAATAGTTTGGAGCAACACAACCTTTGATCCTGAGTTGTGTTTAATAGTTCCTATAATAAGAACAGGTAATTAAAGAAGAGGAAACCTTCTCAGTAACAAAAAAGTAAGAATACAGTAGCATCTGCACCTCAGGGCTTTCAGCACATCCTGTGTCTGTCTGGTTAGCCTAGGTTCTGTGCAAGGATTCGTTCTACCCCAAAATACTCCCCCAACTCCAGCATGAACAGCTGTTTTTATACAATCTGCAGGCACAGGTGGACAGACGGAAGGACGGACAGACAGATGGACAGCTCTCTGAAGCCAACAACTGCACGCATTTAGAGAACCGCAGTGCTAAGCGAGGTGTACAGACCCACACACTCACACAAACACACACATTTAATGAGTGTATTCAGCTGTTTATTTGATCACAGATATTGATCTGCATATTTTGAGCACAGGTCCAAGGCCTGAACCCTGCCTCATGATTATATGAAAACATATAAATCACTTTGTGCAGCTACATTTTTAAGAGTTAGTCCCACAGATCTTCAATGTTTTATCCATGCTTACGTATTTCTGGTCTGTTCATGATGTAAACTTCCTGTGTATTTCCTTAACTTGTCATTGAACTGCTGAATTTTTAATTGTGAGCAGCCTCACACCGTGATTGAAGTTGGTCACTGAAAAGACCGGTGTCGAGTCCCTCAACACTATTCTACCAGGTTATATGGTGACAAATAGTGTCAAACATGTGGGTCTTAGTCAAAACTGGTTCAAGGGCTGATTCTTCATGGTTTATTGATTGTAAATGAAATAGAAATAAATGTTCATCATCCTTTACATGTTGTATGATATTCAATCCAGAATTTAAGGTACATTTAGGTTTGCGAGTACAGCTTCGTTCCAAAATCATTGTTTCTTAGACTGAGCGAGAGTTTGAGGCGATTAAATCAATAAGAAATGTTACATTAATAAATACACGGCAGTCAATCAGTATGTTTGAGCATGAAGTGGTATTTTTCAATCCTCTCAATGTTTTTTATGGATGTTGTGTAATTTCAACTGTTAAGGTTAATATGAGCAGCTTGTGGTTTTTAAGGATGTGCTGAATATGTTAATATTTGAGAGAATGGTGGTGAAGTTTAGATTAGGGTATGTTGGCTCTTTATGTAATTCTGCAGTTTGTCTGAACTTCAGACTCTCGGGACCAAAACTCTCTAAACTTTACAACCTTTTTCTTTTTGCATCACCCAAATCCTTCGTCCTTTGCCCCAGTTCCTCCTCAACAAACATACGCCTCTGTGATCTGTGTCAGTTCTAGTTCAGTCCAATAAAAGCTTCAAGCTCTCATGAATTATTTGGGCCCTCTGATGTTAAATTATCAACCATCCCACAAGAGCTAATTATTTTGATAGTCATGGCCAAGATGAACGCTGATGACTCCCACAGCGCAGGGTTTGGGTTACATTATCTTAAAAGCAGGTGGAACGGCCCAGAAGGAGCCTTCAGATAAAACAGAGAACGCTTAAAAATGAAATGAGAGTGGAAAAGTTCTAATGCAGTGCTTTTCCAACTGAACGAAGATCTTAAAAACCCATGACAAAAAAAAAAAAAAATCTTCTGCAGTGCAACGTGCTTATGTTTTTTATGTGTTGTGTGTGTGTGTGTGTGTGTGTGTGTGTGTGTGTGTGTCTGTGTCTCGGCTGAGTAGAAGTAATTCTCCTTGATTCGTTCCCAGTCACACATCTAAATGAGTTTGGATGAGAAACACAGCGGGGATCCTGATGGCCTCCTGAAATCCAAGGCCCCGTCTCTCTGCATGGAATCGCCTCCTTCTCTCTGAATGTGCAATGAATTTATGCATCTCGATGTGGAAGTTGATATAAGAAAAAAACCAACCAAACAAACAAACAAAAAAAAACCCCACTGTAAACTGTAAATTGAAGTCAAAACAAAGGGAAGGGCTTGCAGGGTAATTTTTAGATTTGTCACGCCACAGTATCTTCAGGTTGGTGTCTCATCAGCTCTGAATGAGTTTGCATCCAGATTTATTCCCTAAAGCCATCATTCTGCTGTGACCTTGACATTTTCTCAAAAGATCCTTTTCCCTTCACAGAGCTGTGCCAAAGTGACAAAAACACTGTTTGTTAGACAGGAGCCACTTTTTCACAAACATGTTAACATAAATCAAATTAAAGCTGCCCATATGTTTCTTTAAGTGAAGAATATATTGAGCCACCACCAGAAGAAAGGTATCACATATAGACATATGTCCACAATATATCCAGATCAGTGTTTAAAGGGGCTGTATCATGCTTTTTTAGCTAATCCAAACCCTAGTATAGACATTAACATGGTAACAGTTTATTTTTGGCCCTAAGGAAAAGTCATTTTGTGTGAAATAAAAGACTTTCTGGGGCTAATTCTGAAACCCAGAAGAGAAAACGCTCTGTTTCCCTGAAAAATCCCACCTCTCCCACCGTGGACGTTGACTGACAGCGTACTTCAACCATTCAGCGCTTCAAAAGAAATACCGTATTGGCCCGAATATAAGACGACTCCGATTATAACACGACCCCTATTTTTCAAAGACCATTTTGTGAAGAAAAAAAAAATGCTGAAGACAGTAAGGTCACTCATAAAGCAACTTTTTAATTATACAATTATTATAAACTCAAAAACTCACAACTGAGATAACATTTCACGAGATATAAAATGAAAAAAATATTACTACAGTATTTAATAAAAAATATATTCTCTTTCTCAAAATAAGAAACAATAAGCAACAAACAAGAAGCCTCAAGGGGTCAAAACTGCATAAATGATGTAAATAACTTTCCAGTGCCTTCAGCTGAATCACGGCTCTGGTGGTGGACATTCCGTCTTTCTGTTTTTCAGTGACGTATTCACTCACCCTTCTGCAGTCTCTCTGGAGCGTCGCTCTCGGGACCACGGAAAGCTTTTCTCATAGCGTTAGCATCTGTAGGCGTTTTTTCTGTGCTCTCCAATAAGAACGAGGCACTGCTACACCAGATCTCCTGGCGGCTTGGAAGTTGTTTGATGACTCTGCTGCGTTGATCACCATCAGTTTAAAGTTGGTATCATAACTTCGCCTCTGTTGTTTGCTCAGCTGTCCAGCGTTCGAGCCCCTTTGTTCCAGATGATCCGCCATTTTTCATCAGATCATTTGACCTCATTTCATCGCTCCACTCGCTCTCTGGTCAATGATACTTTGGCTCCATCTAGCGGCGCGGATGCGTAATGACCATCTACCGTAAGTCCGCGATTATAACACGACCCCACTTTTGAGGATGCAATTTCTGGAAAAAAACATCGTCTTATATTCGGGCCAATACGGTACGTCATGCGTTAGCTTCTCCAAGGGTTAGCTCTTTAGCTCTAGCTTCTCTACACGCAAAAGACACGCGAAAACGTCTTTTCCTGTTTGAAACTCACCAAGCGCAGACCCTTCAGACTCTTGCTCTTGCTTGATTGTTACTTTGAGACGATGGTTAAAGCTCGTGTCCGGAGTTTCCGTTCGTTTCCAATGTATGCATCATTTTTCAACAGAGCTTAAATGTGTCAGTCTGGTTCGATACTACAATATAATATTAGCATAAAGCAATATAAAAATTTATTTATGAGCCCCGCCTTCGTCTCATAGACCCCCATGTTATCCGAAAAAGTGCCGGTCAGCGTCAGCCAATCGACTTCGAGCTTCCGCATTCTCGTGCCGTCAATCAAAGTGTGCGAGCAGCCAGAGAGCACGCGCACTCGCCCAGGCAGAGGAGAGTTAGCTCCGCAGCAGCCGCCCCGCTTACCTCGGATATATCCATGGTCTGCTGAACATCCACCGTAAACAGCTAAACATGTAGGACGCTGTAGGACTCAGAGGCTGTCATTTTCACCTGACAGATAACTCGTGTGCACAATTAAAGGGGCGTGGCTTGGTCGCTCATGAAAGCAGAGGGAGGGCGGAACCTGAGACATAGGATTAAAAAAAACCCCTCTCTCTTTCAAAACTCCGGACACGAGCTTTAAAGTTTATCTCTGTAATGGGAGATACAAAAAGCGGCAACACTGAGGACCTGCGGGAGTTGGGGGGGGTGTGGCATCTTCTCCTAGTGACTTCAATATGGGAAAACAGACCGTTTTCACGGGTAGGGGAGGGGCTGCCTCTCTGAGCAGCAGAAAAACGAGGAAAGCTCAAACACACAGGCACCAAGGAAAAAAAACGCTTTGGGGTGTTTTTGGTGAGTACATAACTATATAACAAGGTTAAAACATACAAAAAGTGAATTTTGCATGATACAGCCCCTTTAATGTGGTGATACAGATTAGCCTGTAAAACCTCCTTTGGCTGGAGTGTAGCTGCTGAACTTGTGTTGAATGTTGATTACTTCTCTCTCCAGAGAAAAACGGCTCTGCAAGCAAACATCCTGTTCACTGTTGAAGGACAGCCATCACCAACACCAGAGCTGATTCACTTCCTCCCACGGTAGCAAGAAAACTATCTGACTTTACAAGTTTTATATCTTTTTGGCACAGCGGAATATTTTTCAGGAACATTTTCAGCTTGATAAAATAAAGTGATGGATTTAAAAAAAAAAAAAACGAAAAAATAAGCCAAAACTGTTTAATGAATCAAAACAGCTAAAATCTGCTAAAATTCTAACAAGAACAATGAAGGAAAACAATGACTGTCTAAAACTGTATAAACCATAAAAAAGAAAGAGTTCATTCTTGAGTGAACAATGTTGGTGGCAAGCTAGAACAACTAAAAAGGCTTAAAAGGCTGACTCCACTGAAAATTGTTAATCTAAGACATTTAAAAAGGCAATAAACAGAATATATACAGAATTGTTAAAGTCATTATTGTAAATTTAGTATTGTCAGCTCTGCGTACTTTTCCCTCTTCCTCTCCTGTACGGCACATTCTAATCGGCCATAATGACAGTCTTTGTGACGGTGGTCGTACAAGCTCAAACTGTCCTTGTGAGCTCTCGGACTGATCTTACAATATCTCTGTTGCTAAAACAAGCACATCATGAAGCAATTCTGCACAACTGTACGGCATCGATCCATGATTTTACGCACACCATGAAAGTGTACAGTCCACCAACACTATTAGAACCCTCCACCGGCGTCTGCGAGTGATGCAACATCAGTCCCCAAACACAAGTTCTTGTTCTTTTCAATGTTCTTTTCCTGATTATGTGCTGGGCAATGTCAACAAGCGCACCATGCACAAGTATGAGCATGAGTCCAAGAAGGCAGGGAAAGCCTCCTTTGCCTAAAGCTTGGGTTCTGGATGAAACAGAAGCCAAGGCTGTAGGCTGTACCCTGCAGGCAAAATGATGTAGGCCAGTGGTGAAGGTTCTGGGGTTTGAGACAGTATGGTGCACTGATCTGACCAGGAAACCAGCTTTCCAAGTGACCACTTACATGGCCATGCCAGCAACTGTGAAGGGCTTTGGAGGGAATAACAACCTCGTTGCTATTTGTGCTCCAGTTGGTGCCTCCCAGGTGTGATTTTTGAAACTGATTATGATTGTCGAAGTGGACAGTGGATTGTGGAATAAGCTGAGAGCAAACCTGATGAGCTGTCTGGGGCCGTCCACAGATCATTGAGGAGAGTTCCATACAGCCACAAAGCCCTTCCACACTTGCCTTTGGGCAACTGGTTCTGAAATACTTGCCAGAAGGCACCTGGTCATGTACCATCACAGAGCAAGCAATCTTAATTCACATGTTCAGCCTCAGAAATGGCTGACGTTTTGAGAGCCTTGCAGCATAATGATGGGATGAGTCTGACGTCCCAGGTAACACTCATCAGCTCTCACAGAAGCTTCAGGACTGTGAGGCATTTCGAGAAGACTTCATAGGGACACAGTTCAGTAAACTGTGGACATATCTCTTCAGGTGCTTGAGCCTTGCTAAGTCGTCTTCCATGTTTCACACCCCTGATTGAGAGTAAACAGAGGCTCAGTAACAACTTGTTGTACATGGACCGCTCTAGAGGTCAGAGCCACCCATCAAAGTGTGTAGTCGTATTTAACTGGAACTGTTTTGTTTTTCCAGCTACCTTTTCCCAGTTTGCAGTGCGTCCTGGCAGCAGTGTGCAAAGTGTCCGAGCGGCTGTCCAGCCGGTCAGTGACGGACAGTCGACAGCAGGGCTGCAGGTGGATTCTTTAAAGAGAGCCCGTGTGGTCGCTCTGTGACCTGCCCTTTGCCTGCCTGCTGCTTCCCAGAGAGCTCTGGTGTCCACACCGCTGGGAACGTAAAGACCAAGCAGCTTTTAGACGGAGGCATGACTGAAGCAACCAATATGGGAGCAAAACTGAGAAAATACTGATCTAAGATCTGCCAAACTGTTCAACTGCAACTCAAACTTTACTGCTACACAAAAAACAGAACACAAACCACTTTGCCTTCTCTATTAAAAATGGAACTCCTGTTGTGGATGACAACATGAACTTGAACATGTAGTTTTAGGAGCCACTGGATATTTTATCATTGTTATATAACACAGACTTCCCCTCAGGAACGGAACACTGTGGTTACATGGACCAAAAGCAATCAGATTAAATGCTGCTGCGATTAGATTTATACCATATAAATACACCAATCTGATTAGATAGAAAAAAGCAACCCACGATTATCTCTGTCTGATTATATTTTTGAACCAAGAGAATGTTTCATTGATGTTGCAAAGCAACAGAATTATGGGATTGATCCAATGAAAAGAATCATATCACATCTTGGTGCATATAAACGGACACAAAATTCCCATTACTTTATTCAGTGTCGATGTAAATGAGACAATCTGATCCTCAAATCAGAATGAATTCAATCAGATCGATGAAAAAGTGACCACACGAAGTGAGCTGCAGCTCATCGTAGTGCAGCCATTCCCTCTGTATCAAGCCTGCATTAACAGTACATGCATGTCCACTGTCCTGATCCTCCCCCGACACCGGGCTCCACGGTGCGTGGCACCAACAGGTTGTCCGCATATCATAGGCCGAGGCAGCTTGTGCAGGTGCATCAGAGGTCAAACGGGGTCAAGTGTCTGAGGCAGAGTGGTGAGAAGGGTCACACAGGCTGTTTTATACGACCCACTCTTCCTGCCCCGCTCTCAGCTCTGCTGCCACCTGTTCTGTCTGTGGGAGGTTTGGAGTGTGGCCTGAGCCAGGTCAGAGTGTGTGTGTGTGTGTGTGTGTGTGTGTGTGTGTGTGTGTGTGTGTGTGTGTGTGTGTGTGTGTGTAAATAACGTGAAGACGTGTTCTCAGGTCAGACTAAGGTTTGGGTCAGGTTAAATCATGGGTTCTCACAGAGAGGGAGGATGAGCCCCCCCAATGTGCCGCCTCAGCCCACCCAACCGTCACACCAAGTGAGAGTCACATGATGAGAAATTCACGGGCAAGAACCCTCCTTCTGCTACTGAGAGGGTTTTAATTTTAAATATTTGACAAGTCTTTAAAAAAACGCTCTGCTCCTGCTGTTCCACTTATGGTTTGAAAAAAACTCAGACATTTAAATTCACCCTCATTCCATCCACTACAAATTGAGCAGTCAATATACATTAAAGGTTCATAAGTATTTATATTTAATTCTCAAAAATCAGTGAGACTTCGATGGCGTTGGATTCCCCTGAGTGTGAGTGTGTGTGTGTGTGTGTGTGTGTGTGTGTGTGTGTGTGTGTGTTTGAAGGACCGTGAGTGTGTGTGTGTGTGTGTTTGAAGGACCGTGGGTGTGTGTGTGTGTTTGTGTGTTTCCTAGTGTATGCAGTTAAAATTGAATAGAATTGGTGTGAGCTGTGATCAGCTCCTTGCATAAAGTGAACAAAGAAGATGAATGAATTTTAATGTCAGACCTAAAGCTAAGCGGTTTGCACACACACACACACACACACACACACACACACACACACACACACACACACACACACACACACACACACAGACGGACACATGCATGCATTCCTCCAGCAGGAATGTGTGTTTCCTCCAGCCAGGCCGCTCTTTTGCAGCACCAGCTGGACACCTGGCCTCTGGCCTGTCTTAAATTAGGCACCCTTTTCTCTGAATTCCCTTCTCCAACCCCCCCTCAAACCCTCCACAGCTAAAAACACAAGCAGGAGTCTCCTTTTCCTCTCTTTCACCTACTCTGATAACTTTGTCAACTGCCACCCAGTAACTCTTGGCGTGAAGCGGAGAAACTTTCTTGTGCGAAGCGCAGTCTGATAATGCAGAAATGACTTCTTATTTATTAGAAATGAGGTTTTAATCAAATGTATGTGCATGTCTCAGACTTCCACTCAAAGATTTTTGGTGATTGGCACAGAAGACTTTCCTTTGTGCACAAATCATTTCCATCTTTTGTTTGTGGCCTTCCTTCTTTCTCTGCCTCACCTGTGAACAAGTCCAATTTCCTGGACTGCAGAGCATTTCTGTTTTTGAACATCCACAGTCAGAAGTGGAGTCTCAGAAATGATTTCATGTCTGGACAATATTAAACTGGATTCATTTATTCTGGAAAGTCCCATCACAATTTCATGACAACCGTACTTGGAACCGGCATGAAATGAAAAGTAATAAATCCTTTGTAATTATTGAGGATGATGAAGACAATGAATGTCAATAGTATTAGCAAAGTGAGAATGAAAGTTCAGTTAGTGCCAGATAAATATTATCAGGACTCGTTATTCAGTAGAATACAGGTATAATTTTATGAGTAGACGATGTTGCAGATTTGCTCACTGTACTTTGATTCTAGTGTTGCCTAAAACTAAATCCAAATGAAACAGAGCGATCCAACAGGATCAGGTCAGGAGCAGGCAGGTGAAGTGAGAGTTAAGATGTGGACCACCATGAAAGGAGATGGAACAAGTAACTGCACTGGAGACTGGGATGCTGGACAAAGACATGTGGACAGACAAGACATATGGAGGGAAAATCCAGGAGAGGAAACACACCACAGACATGAAACATGAAACACGCAGCTGGTAAAGCCCTAAAGGACAGGATAACTCAGCAATACCAGAACCGTGACACCATGCAGTTTATAGTCTTTATGGTCTGCTCACTGTCTGGACGGTGACGTGTTGTCGCTAAAAGTACTGAGAGATGCTCCTAAAAGATTATACATTAAAAGAGACTGTGCTTCTTAAACAGAATATGAATAAGAAGAATTTTCTGACAGCTAGAAATGGTCCATGATACAGCAGCAGTGTCTGAAGAGTCACTGCGCTGATTCCTGCTCAACAAAACAACACGTGGAAGAGGCTTTCCTGTTTCGGAGAGGTATTTGGTTCAGGACCTGGGTGATTTGCAGGAGTCGGCGGGAGCGACAGCCGGTCTGATGGTGATATCAGTGTCAATGCGGCGATACTCAGATGTGTGTCTGGTGGCAGCAGAGGTTCAGGTCAGGAAAAAGGAGCTGCTTTCTTCACACTGACGGCATGTGTGAGGGGATTCAGTCGGTGCTGCTGGACTTTGAAGTGCCGTCACATGCAGAAAGAATGTTTCCGTGCGATGTGTGTGAAGAGACTTCGAAGTTAACTAGTTAGCTAGTTTAACACCAGACAACAAACAGGTTTGTTCCAGTCTGACATGTACACTTCAAACTAATCTAATGAATATGTGTGAACAGTGTGTGTGTATGTGTGTGTATGTGTCATCCTGTGGGTTGGGTGGTGATGAGGAGTGTTATTTCAGAGGAGTGACATGTGGTGAAGACAGTGATACATTCTCACAGCAAGGTGGAGCACGTGACGTAAATTGGCGATGGTAAGGACAAAGGAGCTGGTTGTTTACATCTGGCTCTCAGCCATGTTTGATCGCTCTCACTCACTTACAATCACTCGGGGCGAGTGATCTGACACATGTAAATACAATCAAACACACTTTTGTCTCTTCATTACCCTCTACTGATCTAAAACGTTGTTCACTCAAGGTGTAGTGTCATATTGTCATAGCCGTAGTATAATACATAACTCATTGACATACCATAGTGGAGACCATAGTGAAACTCAGGAAAACATAATAATAACAATTCAAAAAAAGAGGTCCCTGAACATTGAACATATTTTCTCATGGTTTGGTTTGATGTGTCGTGGTCATTGCAACTGCCTGCCTTAATTTTATGTCTTTAATGTTTAGCATGTGGTTTAATTGTGGCCTCGATGATAAATCTTCCTTTCCTCTGTTTTTCCCCAGTATTGACTTTACATGAACTGCTTTGATGTGTTCTGATCACATCCCATATTTCTCTTTACTTTGTGCTCAGGCCTGCTGTAATTAGAATTGTAATGTTCTTTTCTGTGTATGAAATTTTTACAGCTGTTTTCAGGTTGCGTATTGTCAACCGGACGGGGACTACAGCTGGAAATTAACCAGGAAGGCTAAAACTGACTCTTTTACTGCACTGTAAATTAAAGGGGTCTGTCCACATAATCATAAATCGCTAAACTAAACTAAGTGCTGAGTTCACACCATGGCTCTTTAACAGACACTTCTATCGACTCCAGATCTGGAGTTAATAAGTAACACAACTGTTTTGATTACCAGTTCTAAATTTCTACATATTTTGTTGATCCAGAAAAGTATTGTATTTTTGCTCTCAGCAAAAATAACAAACACTTGCCTGCCCCACACGATTCATATTACACATTTACAATGTTTTGCTTTTAAAATATGTTTTTGCTCTTTACATATAGTATAAAAAAATAAAGATTCATCATTGAAGGTAAAACAAGTTTTGAAAAGTGAATAATTCTAACTAAAGTGACGATGAGACATTTCTGGACTGTTTCATTGTTTTATATTTAAAGGGGGAAACAAACATCTTTCTCAGTAACTCTCAGCTCAATAAAGCACCAACTTAAAAACGCTCACAGAAGTTGATCATTTCCAAAACAGCAAGTAAAATAACTCTATCGTACTGTTTGGGAAAAAAGGAATTAGTTCAAAATAGTCAAATGTCTTTAATTCATTATTTGGTCACATTGGCTAATGCTGGTGCAGCGACGGTCCATCGGCTGGATTTCCTCCTCGCCACAGGCCAAAGGGGTTTTGTATAAATCCTGTTAATGTGGCTCTGAGATGAAGTAACGACCTTTACTGGGCAGGTTCTGCTTTGACCTCAGTCTGGATGGGCGGATGCCAACAAGTCTGCAAAATGAACAGCGTGTATCCTCTGACTCACAGTTCACTGCCCAGATGATTATATTTGAAGAATTGTGGTAGTCAAGTTTAGGTCGTCTTTAGATAGCTCTAAATGAAAACAAAACACACACACAGTCGAAAGGTTGAGGAACTGCTAGTAATGCTCTTTTATTCATGTGGCAGCACTGATAGTTCAACCCCTGCACCATGTTTCACCCTCTTTGTTGTGCAGCACTACCGCGTGTCCTGGTATTTCTGATATTCTTTTAATAATTTAGACCTGCCATGTTGATATTTCTACAACCACCGCTGACACATTCCAACACTGTCTTTCCATTGCGATGATCATTTAAGCAGTGATTTGAATGTAGTAATTTTATTGAGGTTATCAAGGCAGGTAGAAACTGGTTAAATCTTTGTGAACTGCAGAAATTTGTGCTTGGAGGAAGATATTTTCACTTTTGTCATCTCTGCTACAGCCCAACACCAGACATGGTGACAAGTCCACTGAAAATCTCCAAATGTGTATAGAGGACAAAAAATGTATTCATACAAAAATGATAATAAATTTACTTCACCTATGGAGTGTGTGTGCATGTGTGTGTTGTGGGTTTTTATGACCAATTGCTTTGTGCGCCGGTGGGTAAAAGTTTCAGCTTCAACTCAGGACACATTGTTACTGTTGGCTGCTTGTCTCAGCAGCGAAGTCAACTCAACGTCGAGAGCTATGAATGCAAAAACAGCACTGATTAACACTCCTCATAAATAACTTATTAATTTGCTTTCAGGCAAATTCCTTTCAATACCCTAACAATTTAAAAGAAGTGTCTCTCAAATATTTATAAGCCAGGGTAAGTGAGCAATTTGTGCCTAACTAATGACAACCGCATTCCCTCTAATTACACAAGTTGAAATGGGATTAGACAGTTTTTATTTCTTGAAGGCCGTTGACTGGCATTACCACCAGCGTCAGGCGCTCACCAATGACAGGAACCAATGCTGCCGTTACACGTGCTGCTAATAAAAGTGCGCCGTTTAATTAAGGCTAACATTTCCTTTCATAATAAAGCATTTGAAGACCGTGCCTGAGGTACCGAGAGGTTTGTCCGTGTGGTCCTGCACGTAATTAATAAGACAACAATATCGCAGTGAATCCGAACGGCAGCGCTGGCAAACACACAAAGCTGCTAATAAACAATATGGAAATATAATTCCCCGATGACCTCCACAGGGTTTAAAAATTCACTCGCGCCTGTGAAGAAATGGTGCGTCTGTTATGAATACAGAGCTATTCAACCTTGCGAAAGTGGCAGAGAGACCGGCTGAAAGTCCTTGTTGATGGTTCAACATTCATCCCCCTCCAGCGCTGGAACATGGCTGTGAATCAGAGGATGCTACAGTATTCACCCCTCCCACCCCATACAGCGGGACAGAAGGTTATTGCTGATATGGAGAGGCTTTGAGGGCCATTATCAGACAGCACAAACAATTAAGGGCGTCAATGATGAGAGAATAAGAGGGCTCCTTTGTGGCCGGCCTTTTGTGCCAGAGGCCTCTCTGGTATGAAAAGACCGAGACACAGTGTTGGACCTCCCCCTCGCTGGTGTGCCGATGTAGTCATTAACGAGTGATAAGCCCAGGGAGCAGACGCTCAGCAATAAAGCAAAGGATCCAATTTAGGCGGATTGAAAGATGTGGATGCAGACAGTCAGCGCTGTAATCCTATGGTGTATATCCACCTCTTATATGAAGAAAGATTTCTAATCAAGATCAAAATATATCATTTGGCTCCTCATTGTTGGATCGAAGACCGTCACAACACATTATGTGCTATTATTACAACGTCTGTCCATGACAATGCTGGATAAATATTCAGCTTACAGTCATCCCCACTTATTCTTGCCTCTGTCGTCCTCGCTGGCCGTGATTGACACCTGCATCCGCCCGGCCTTGGAGAGCAGCCAGCCGTTCTCTTATGTCGCAGCTTCGCATGGCCGATCACGGGGGTCCCGCCCTCGGACCCGGACTGCCGGGGCCCCGATGGGGAATAACTTGGCCCCCAGTGACACGTTTAGGAAGTAGCAGTGGCTGGTAATTGTCTTGTGCCAGCGGGGAAGACGGAGGGACACAAGGACAAGACAAAGGGAGGAGTGGATGAACGTGAGGGACGAGGCCTCCGAGCCTTTCACAGGAGAGGGACCGTCTAGACATCAATGCTTCACCGGAGAGACTGAGCCTCTTTGACTTTGAGAAACTCTTACCCCCCTCGCTCTTTGGTGTTCCTGAGGATGGGAAAGACGACTGCTCTGTGACGGGAGGTGGAGATAGATTCAGTGAACCAGAGCACAGCCAGAGCTTGACCCTGCTCACACGGTGTGATGTGATCTGATGACAACAATCTGAACCAGGTTTACAAGTCGCAAAGTCGTCGTACGTTTGGCCGCCTCGTCACTCCTCTGCTGGGCCTCTTAGCTCGTATTAGCAGATCCAGTTTGGTTTTTCTTCATTTCAACAAAAACAAAAGCAGTCCATCACAAGACAAACACAGAAAGGCAGTCCTACATGTTCACACTGACAGTCCCCATCGAAGCTCATACAGGTTTTCATACTGTGGAAGGAAACCAAAGGACCTTGAGAAAGCAGACACGCTAAAGACATGCACATCCTAGAAATGGTTAACAAAGCACTAATGTTGACTGCTAACAAGTGTAGTGGCTATGCCTCAGTTTGTAAATTTGTTGTCTTTCAACAGGAAAATTAAAGGTTCAGTTCCCTTCCTTGTCTCCCTGTCCATATGTTGAAGTGCCCTTGAGCAAGACTCTGAATCCCAAACTGGTTCCAAAGGCTGAATAGAGCAATGCAGCCACATCCTTTGGTTTTTTTGGTTTCAAGAATTCCTCTCTTGGATGAATAAAGTATTTCTTGTCACAGTTCATGTTTGTCTCTGGTGGTTTTTGTGTGATTCTAACTATTGGCACTTTTCTATTACACAGATCTAGCTTTTGACTTGGTTAGACTCAGTTTCATCTTCCATTACAGTGGAGTCCTGCCTCGGCGTGGGCGGAGTCGTCACAGCAAGGTGACCTCAAACTCCAGCAACGTCATCTGTTATGCAACATGTTGCAGGTCGCCACCAGACAAAGAAATGTCTGCATCTCGACGTTGTTCCACTGGGTTGATTTCTGTGCCTCCATCTCTGATCGTGATCGCTCCTGTTGTGATTGCCTTTTAAAAATGAATGAGTCGCTCTCCTGACTCGCGTTGCACCTTGGCCAATTAGTGGCCGGCGTTATATTTTTGGCTCGGCTCAGCTCACTAGGAACCCGAGCTGAATAGGTACTAGAAAATCTGGAACCTGGTACGTACTTGTCTCCCCTCCTCATGTTTAGTTGCTGTTCTCCACCCTGATCTCTTTCACTTGTGCCTGATTGTTGTCACCTGGTGACTTTGGTAAATAATGGGCTTTTTTAGTGTGTTCTGGTTGTCCATCTGTGTTGCTGCATCCCTGTGTTTCTGTGCTGCGACACTTCTGTGTCTTTTTGTGGACATCGCTCCCCTTGAACTTTGACTTTTTGGATTTTTGGTTCCTCCATTGTGACAAACAATGGCTTCCAACAATGGTGTCTGGCATCATGAGGCCACCTCCATCGACCCAAACGTGACGTTTCTATTCTATTCTATTCTATTCTATTCTATTCTATTCTATTCTATTCTATTCTGTTAAAAAGGAATCATCTAAAGCCAGCACTCACTTTCAGCCTGATGATATGTGTCATGGACTCTGACCTGAGTCTGACCGGCACAATCAGGACAATAACAAAGACATCTGACTATCACTCAGATAATTAAAGGGTTGCTGTCTTTGCAGGATTTACAGGTCATGTCTTTATCTTCAGTAGACAAGACTACTGCAATCTAGATTGGTCTTCCTAAAATAAATAAAAAAATCAAATAAATCTGTTAGACCTCAGACTCAGAGTGCTCCAGAGCATTGTTTCATCGAATGTCACTCACTGAGATCCTTTTTGTTTTGCTTCTTTCAGTTTGAAATATGAAGTAGCACAAATCCATCAATTAAAATAATTTACATCAACCGTTTTACTGTAGCTCTTACTTTTTTTTCATGAGGTTTTTTTTCTCTTTGATACATGGAGTTCTTCCAGCACCAGACGCAGCATCACAACATTGACTTAATTTTTTTATTAGCTCATTAACCTGGTTTAATGTGTTCTTAGAACATTTTTCCTGAAAACTATGGTGCGTCTGAGATGAATTTCCTGTTCTTTCTGTGTCCTGATGTGTGTCATTTACAACACTAACTGAAAAATTGCTGATAAATTCCTGTTTAGCTCGGATATCACAGTGTTTGTTCTATAGAGGATTATCATCTGCTACCGTCTCGTGATCACATGAACAGGTGCAACGTCTGAGTGCTCACAAACATGGGGAGGGGGGACGTGGTGGGGGTGGCGGTGTGGGGTCAAAGGTTTATGAAAGAAGCAGTAAGTAGTTGTTCAAAATAGAGTCTTGACCCGTTGCCTCCCCACCCCCCACTTGCTACACACACACACACACACACACACACACACACACACACACACACACACACACACACACACACATACACACACACACACACACACACAGAGCTGTGCCATCCTGCCACCCACAGTGACGGGGGCAGAGGTGGTCCTTCAAAGACCCTGCACTGTACATGTACCCTTCAAACACACCTGCTAACACCACACACTCTCTTTAAAGGAGTTTTTTTTTTCTGTTCTCACGTCTTCTTTGAATGTTTCTGTTAATAACTGGACTAATCTCAGTGTAAGTTATATTTTAAACACATTAAAAACATTTATGGTGCTTCAGGGTGCTCTGACCATGCTTGCCTGTTTGATGGTGCTATAAAGATCACGGCACTCCCAAAAGGCGAGTATTTGTATTTTCTTTATGTCAGTCCAGCTCAGACACGACTGAGCTGAATTCATGAGGATGAACCTGATTTACAGTTCATTCATTAAACTTTTATACTTCTGTATATCTGGATCTGGTTCCTGGATGCATGGGGAGAACATGCGAACTCTACACAGAAAGACCCAACCAGTGTTTGAACGAAAGCACTTCTCCCTGTGAGGCGAGAACATTAATCACTGCTCCACTGTATAGGAATTATAACACAGGGATTGATGAATAACATACATGATTTGATTACACTTTTCTGAATAAGACAGCCAGAATTGATTGAATCTGGATAGATATCCACTTGATATGACCAAAACATTCAGCTTATTCAAAATCAGAGTATGTAATCTCATTAGGTTCCAATATGAAAGGGTGTTACTGAGACTTAACTCAGCTTTGTCTATATAGTGCTAAAACAATAATCTCTTTGCACTTTTACAGAGAAAAATCCAACTAATCATGTGTTTTTTTAAAGGATAATCTCATAAAGTAATGCACTCTAAATCTATTTTCATCACCATTTATTACTGTTATATTTTAACACCAATTTGTGGAGATGTTTGCTTTTGGAGAGCAGAGAAAGCTGGTTTAGTCATAAAAAAACATTTACACAACATTATGAATACACCTCTGTTTTATTTCCATTTATATACGTAAATGCCGAGTGTAGGATATTGTTGTCCGATTCCTGTCAGCAATGATCGGTTGCTTTATTTGACCTACCGATGTAACTATGTTAAAATGTAATAATGTACATGAAGGACCTTCCATTTTTGGAAAAAAGTAAACCAAGATAAGACGATAGTGAAAGTGGTGCCAGTTTGATTCTTTTTGCAAAGAGGTGCTGAAAAATCTTGAGTCAGAGAATTAATGTGGGAGTGACTTTGGAGCATGTAAGTCTCGTGAGCAGTTTCACATACAGTCTCAAAGTTTACATTTCTTTTTTTGAACAAGCAGAAAATAAAACAAAGTGATCAAAAAAGACACTGAACTATGTCTTTTTTTTAATAATGCCCCTTGCTTTAAATGACAGTGAAAAGTCACAAACCAAGTCTTCTTCCATCTCGTGCCTCACAGTGTGAAGACGATTTGCTCTGGGGGCAACTTGGGGTTATGGGGGACAGAGAAGTCTGGCCTTCATTGCTGTATACTGCCACTGCAACCTTATAAAGACTAAGAGGGAAAGAAGAAGGACCCCACCCAATGGATGGATGAATGGACAGAGGTATGGAATCTCACATCCAATGATACTTGACTAACAATAAGGCAGCGGCTTTACTGCTGATCACTTATCTAGCTCCCAGTGTGGCGTTATGTTCACTACTCCTATTAAATGCCATAATCCCTGCTACATAAATCAGCAATAGCAGGCTTAAATTTAAAGAATCCACTCAGTATTTTCTTATTTAACCAAGCTATTATGTGGCCCAGATCACAGACTCTTGTGGGCCAGTTTAGTGCTCCAGGCCTTATGTTCCACACTCCAGACCTGAATATTGTTGCAGAGTACCATACACTCTTACATGGAAGCAGGAGATCTGATGGCAGAGGGTACTGATTACTGACATATAAAAGAATGCCTCAAAGAAAACCAAAGACTTTCGTTTCAGAAAGGTTTCACATTCAGACAGCAAACAAACACTCCATGCACAGAAAAGCTGTAGTTTGCATATCAGACCAGTGAGTGGTGAGTACTGTGTTTTTGTAATGTACCCGCACATAGAGAACAACAGAATGTAAAGCTGTCGGCTCATTTTCCCCATCTTTCTTCATTGTACAGGTCTACTCAGTATCTGTATGGAAGAAATGTGTCTCCATGTTTGCAGATGATGGTGGAGTAAATATTATAAAAGAGAGCAGTTGAATTCTGGAGTGAACAGCAGAAACATTCTGAATCCACCATTATTACTGTTGATCTACAGACATAATACATCATACATCATATTCTCCCACTGAAATTGCATTTTCATCACGCAACCTGCAAACTTCATGTTGTGTCCTAAGTTCCTTATACCCCTTTCCCATTGGCCAAAAAAACCCATTTAAATCCTCTAGTAATTGGCTCCTCATGGCAGTGGGAAAGGGTTTAAACGGCATTTTGGCCCAGGCCGATTGACCTTGCAAGCGACCCGGGTTTTAATCGACTTGCCTCCAGTAGGCTTCAGTGGGAAAGGCAGACCCTGGTCGACACGGTAATTTACGTGATGATGTCGACATAGCGCGCCTACATTAGCACGCTTATCGTTTTTGGACACAGCGTGAGATATCCTTCGTCAAGATGACCCAGCATTGGCAAGATAGCGAGATCAGAGAGCTTCTCTTGATCCGTGGGGAAGAGGAGATTCGTTGACAGGTAACAGGGACTGTGCTCCTCTTCATTGTTTATGTCACTGTGCTCCGTTGTGCTGATGATGTCATCAACGTGGGACATCATCAGCGCGGGAAAACGCAACCGTGCAGTTTGACTGCATGTGATTAGACCCGAGTCTGCAGGCAGTGGGAAAGGAATCAATTTGCGATTGTTAGCAGGTTGACCTGTGTTTAAAAAACATGGGTCGACCCGCTAGTTTCAGTGGGAAAGGCGTATAAGATTCATGTCGTACCATGTGGCCAACTGTGAACTTGTGAGATTGTCAAAGCATTGTTTGTAGCTGGCCTTAGACATAGCTGGAGAAAGAAGTGAAGAAGACAGTCCACAACATGCATGTGGGATTAACCTGTGACCCTAAAACTGTCCCCAGGTGTGATTGCGAATGTGTGTGTTTGACTGTCTCTCTGTGTTTGTCCTGTGATGGACTTATCACCTGACATAGTCACCTGGGATGGGGACAGGATAAAGCAGCATAGAAGCTGGATGGAGTTTTTCCCTGCTCTGCACTGATGGTGTGAGTGCACGCTCTGATGCAGCGTGGGGGTTGGACTTGGAGCACCAGAGGCAGACGGAGCCGTTCGGCTCATTTGAATGTGAAAGTATTCTTTAGGTCCTTAGGTAGCCTGCCTCCCCCGAGTACAGCGTGTTTTCAATCTGTCCTGCTTGGCTCTATGACCCCTCCAATGAGGGCTGGGGTCAGGGGTTCATCCCGGGACCACGCCCCTCATCACTTCTGCTGTCACACTGTCACCCTCAGCCACCGGGCCAACACAACACTTAACAATAATCTCATTAGCTGTCAATGAGCTCTGGAGCCCTCGATGTAATTGTTTTTTTATTGATGTGTGTGCGTGCCTGTGTGTGTGTGTGTGTGGAGAACGTACTGGTGGCAGAAGGTTAAATGAGACAGGGTGCATCCTCATAAATGTTTAGCATTTCCATTCATGTGCAACACACATGCACACACACACACACACAAGGATGGTGCCTTGCACTTTGCAGTGTTGCTTTCCTCAAAGAAGGTTGGGGGTTTGAATCTAGGCAGGTTGCAATGAAATATGCTAACTCAAAAGACTGAAGAACTATTAGATTTTAAAAAAAAATTTAAGGGAACGCATTCATGTGTGACAGAGCAAGTACTACCAGGCTCTGCTTGAAATTTCCTTCCTTCCTTGAAATTTCCTTCCTGCAATAAGTTATTTGAATTTGTTTAAAGGTATTTAACAAATGGTACATGTGACCAAAACAGTCACAGGGTTAGTCTGTGTGACTGTAGTGACTCTCTCTCTCTCTCTCTCTCTCCTTCTCCCCTGAGCTGACCACTCCGATGCGCTACATTAGCTCAACTCCAAAGACCAGGGTGTGCTAATGAGACACGGGCGTGCGCTCTGTAGCTCGTTCATCATCCTGCTCCCTCCAATCCCTACGCCCTTTTATCAGGTCCCGGCCGGGCCCCGTGTCATCTCCTTCGACATTAATCAGCTGTCCGGCCAGGCGGGGGCCCCGATAATGCCCTATTAGCTGCTGTGCTCCGCAGTCATTACAGCCCAATAAAAAGGCCAAGGATTACACTCCCACCCATACACCTCCACCTCCACCTCCTCCAGCTCTCAAGATGCTCACCTAGGGAGAAAGACACTCCTGGAAGCAACAACAACTGTCCAGGTGGCAAAAATTAGCAGGCTGGCAGAGCGGCCGAGCTCCAGTAAGAGGTTTGTTTGGCTTATTTCCCTCCGTCAGCTGGATTCACAGGCTTTCCTTCACAGGTTGATTGGCCACCAGAACAACAAGAGTCACGGAGTTGCCCCAAAACACATGTGAGCATGCTGTAGTGAGTGCTGAGAGTGTGTGTTGGCCCATCTTCACTGGACTGATTTATTTATTTTTTTGTCTCAAAAAATACACTCTCCTTGCTGGCTTTAGGAGTGGTTACTCTCCATCCCTCCATCCATCCCTCTTCACTTTGCAGAGCTGACCTATATGTGCCAAGTCAGTTTCACTTGTACAAGTGAGCAGTCCATTGCAGGACACACACTCACACACACTCTAAAACTGGATAATAACCATACATGCACAGGGAAAACATGCAAACTTCACACAAGTAAGGCCTCCAGACCCAACCCAGAGTCAAACCTGGGATCTACTTGCTGTGAAGCAAGCATGCTAACCATCATTCCACTGTGCAGCTGTTCTTTGATACCGGGTGAAAATGATCTCTGTGGCTACATTAGCTTTACTCTCTCAGACATCGTCCCATTTCCATGTCCAGTCTGACACCTCCCATCCATCTTTCAGCCTTTGCCACAACTCATTTATCATCCCCACAGTGATCAATGCTTATGAATGTCATCAGAGACTGCAGCATAGTGCCAAAAGCCCTCAGTTGTAATTTGTCTGTATAGATCATAATCATAATTATGAGATATGCTTTGACTTCCCCTTCTGATTATCTGTCTGCATGCATGAGAGAACTGGCATTGAAGGTAGCAAAACATCCATCATGTGCAGACACAGGCAGATTAGTAGGGCTAGCCTGGTGATAGATAGCCACTGAAAAGGTAATGATTAGCTCCTTTATTGTCCACGGAAGCAGGCCTGCTGGTGTCACACACTGCCCTCCACCAGCCATGCAAAGTAGAGCAGATGAGAGCCCATTTGTATTCATTAGAGCATGGAGTTAGCTCGTAAAAAGGTACTCCTCTTTCTGCTGCTCCGTGTCTGCTCCCATTCTCTCTGTCTGTCTGGAAATGTGCAGAGCATCAGCAAGAAAGAAATCAATTCTGAATCAAAACATTTGTCCAAGGTGATCACAGAACACAGAGCGACAACACACACTCGGGCGAGCTGGTTTCTGCCGGTGCAGAGAGTTTCTTTCATGCACCCTGCACCACTCACAGCAGCATCTGTGACTGTCACACCCTCATAGGAGCTCACAGCTCACATCAGCTCACATCACCGCTCGGAAACCGCTCACAAACACACACACACACACACACACACACACACACACAGCCTGATCTGTACATCTCTACAGCGCATATCAACACACAGCGGTCTGTTTCTTTGAATGACGACTGCTGGGTGTGATAACACATCTCCAAGCTCACGCTCTACATTTATCTACAAGGTCTTAACCTCACACACACACACACACACACACACACACACACACACACACACACACACACACACGCACACACACACACTTGGTCTACACAGCGGCAGATTCTGTGTTGATTCTTTGTTGTTTACAGATGACTACAGTGAAAACTGGATGCTGATCAGCATTGATCTTTCGTGTACTGATGAGGTGCCAAACATGCGATCCGTGGGCCAAAACCGGCCCGCAAGAGGGTCAACTCTGGGATGACCTCATAAAATGTGAAAGTCACGAGAGGAACAATACTTTCGTTTTCCACTGAAGGTGCTGTTTTAATTTCCGCTTACACAACAACGATTTAAAAAGAGCTCCTTGTTTGTTTCAGAGGAGATTTGCGTTTAAGAAAGATCTCCGTTCACACGGCAGTAGCAGAAACACTGAAAATGACGTAGTTAGCATGCCAGGCCACAAGGTGGCTCTGTTGGTTGTTTCCATAATGAAACCGCAGTGCTCAATACACTAAACATCAACCATTGTGAGTACCTGCCACTTGTATGGACTGAACATGAATTTGATGCTATTCTGGGTGAAACTCAACAATGAAATTAAAAACATGTAGATTATAAAACTAGAATATGGAAGGCCGTTATGTTTGTTACTCATACATGAGCAGAAGAACTATTTACTGCCCACGTGCAGCAGTAACATTCCCTCCGTCTCTCCGGGCAGAGTGTTGAATGTGAAAGAAAAGTTCCACCTCGGGAGTTGGTTTGAAAAAGTGACTATTGCAGTGACTCCCAACGCCACTGTTGTGTAAACAGAAATCCAAAATGCAATGAAATCTAATGGTTTCTCGCGTTTTCATTGTCGTGTAAACAGGACCTTAGCCGTGGATTTTACATGACACTCAATCCCAGAGAAGGCAGCAGGAATTATGAAGAAACATGATCCCGAGACACACAAGATCTCACATCTTTAATCACATTTACCAAGTGAAGGACAATGTCAAAGAGAACATTTCAGCTGTAAATTATGGGAGTCTTTTAGGTATTCATTGTGTTTTACACTAGAAGGCATCATAAAAACTGACCAATTGTAGAAATGTCATTTATTTTCTTTAACATTTTAAATGACTTCAGATAAAATGTACTCGTAGCTCTTTGCACAAAAACAGAGTTCGTGAGATGTGACATCCTCCCCGTGATATTCAAGCCATCTGGTATTTTCTGTGACCAAAGGACACAATGCAGCTCTTCACAAACTTATTTTTTGAAGAAGAAAGTGAATTTCATGCCTTTAATAGCCACTTCTTCAACGATTGTGTTTTGTGATCATTACGTCGTTTTGGAGGAGCTTCATGTTGCTGCATATTCATCCTTCCAACTGTCGCAATGATCCTTTACGAACAACATGGAAATCTGGAAGTGATTCATGTTGTTTCTCTTTTTACCAGTACTTTCACATTTTTGTGGATTTTCTCCACAGGTTGATACACACTTGTTGGTTATCTTGTAGTCACACAGTGGGGGAGAATATTTCATATAAAAATATGATTCCCAAGTTGAACGGATGTCATGTGGTATTGGGATTAGTTTATACGAAGCAAACCTCTTTAAACTTCCGTTCGTTGCATTAGCGTCTGCACTGTAAACATGTATTCATGTTACTCTCCAGTAATCAGATATTCTCATTAAAATAAGAGTCAGACTAATCTGTGCAGCGCAGTCTGCACCCATTAATTGGCTGTTTCTTCTCTGTGCTTATTTTCTGTGGATGTTGTGGAAACGAAACACCATGTCGGCTAATTAAATCCTGCGAGCCGACATGATGGAGGCTGTTCCACGTTCACGTTAGTCCAGCAGGGTTTGTTCCACACAGTATCATGTGATGAAAAACAACAACACCCAAACAACAACAGAAGGAAGCAGGTCACCTCTTTATGCACAGCTTTTTTTATACATGAACGTTTGTCACTGGTTGAACACGTTTCCCTCCACAGTTCAGTGAGCATCTTGCCTCCTCAGCTCTGCTCCGAAACATGTGCAGTTTGGATCCTGTGTGTAAAGGCCTGTGTTCTGGAAGTCAAACCACACGTGATTTACAGCTCTATGAGATTATATAAGTTGGTTTGAACATTTAATCTGTCACAGGCCAGCATGCACATGCAGTGTGAATATAAGGGGACTACCGGGGAGTTTACTGAAAGAAAAGGACCTGTTGAGATCTGAACTGGCCTGCTCAACCTTGTCCACCAGTCTGGCAATTCAAAAATTGTCTATTTTTTCCTACCTCTGGCATTTTAGTATTTCTTTTGTTTTCTTTTTTTTGACATTTCAGCGGTTTCCGATTTTTCTACTTATTTTTTTTTTGAAGATGCCACTTCAGTTTTGCTGCTATTAAATGGTACAACGTACAAATAAAATGAAGATTTGTTGTTTTTGCTCTGGTTTTCATGTGGATGTCTCTGTATTAGTACATTTTGATGTGAGTTGAATACATTACTGGAACCTGTGAGTGAGCTGTGGGTATTACGTAATGGATTTGTGACTTTTCTGGACCCCAGGTGGAATAGTTGTCAATGTTGTGGCAACTAATGGGGGTCCTGAAACAATTAAGAAATAAACAAACACACAGACCTTCAACCTTAAACTTCAGATTTAATTGAAATTCTTCATAAAAACAAAGCTTTAACCACCTGATTTCTAAAAGCTGTAGATATGGATTTACTGCTCATTAACAGATATTTAACCATCTTAATTAAGAACATATAAAGTCAAGCCCTATGAAGAAAATTCCTGTTTTTAGGCAAACCCTCCACTTTCTTTTCAGTGTTGTCTATTCATTCATTCATTCATTCATTCAGTTATTGCTGTATTTGTTCAACCAAAGTCTTTTTTTCTGGTCTTTACACACTCTGAGAACATCATTGGTGTTTTTTTTTGTGTGCTGACAACAAGCTGGATGATCCGTGCTGTGTTCAGTCTGTCGGACATGCCGTCCACACCATTACCCAGCAGGCCCCTCTTATAGCACCACAAAGCTGGATCCTGTATTTAAGGATCGTAAAGTGTGTCCATCCCAGGATTTCCAGAGGGAAACTAATGTCTGTTGTTACTTCACTTCCAACTTGATAATTAAACATCATTCAGTTTGGATCTTTATGTTTTTGTATATGTGTGTTTGTATGTTTTGTGTGTGTGTGTGTGTGTGTGTGTGTGTGTGTGTGTGTGTGTGTGTGTGTGTGTGTGTGCGCGCGCGCGCGTTTCAGAAAGGCCTGTTTTCCTCAGTTTAACCACTGATGTTTTTTTTTCTTTTTATATACTGTTTATGTTTATTGGAATTAGGAAGAGCCTTATGAGATTTTTATATCATTGCTTCATTTTAATCCTCGGCTTAGCGAATAGATCACCATGGATTGTTTCGAGCATCTTCTTCCACAGCTTTGAATCTTCTCTTTATGTAGATTTTGGTTGCTGAGTAAAGGGAAAACTGCCCCTGAAAGGCGTGTCTCCGTCTGCAGCTGTTGTCATCTGTTGGTTTTCAGCTGTTTTCCTCGGTTGCTGATCTGGTGGCAGTGGAGGTATCTGCTCAGCCTCAGCAGGGGCAAGAAGAGCCCGGGGTTATTGTCACGGCCTGCAAGCCGCTGCAGGGCTGGGCTCTGACACAGTGACCGATAGTTTGATTGTAAATCAGTCTGGCTGCGGTGGATCAGATAAGTGGAGCGGTGCTACATGAAGACGGAAGGCTGTAATGAATCAACAGGAGCAGGGGCCTCTTTGAATAAATACTGTGTTCACGGTGCAGATAAGAAAAGATCAGAGGAGTGACATGCTGATGCTGCTGACTGGACAGCCGTCTGTTGCATATGATATACTGGCGGTGGCATTATAGAGCAATAAATTTTGGTGACAGTCGCAGCTATTATTCCATCAGTCCCTGTCTCGCTGGTGAATAAGTGTGTCTAATTGTAAACTGCAGCCTTACACTGGGGTCATCATGTGTACTTAGTGTCACGTCATCGCTTGTACAGCAGACTGCTCCCTGATAGGATCAGAGTCCGGATGATTTATGGAAAACAGAGGATGTGGCATCGACAGGCTGCAGACGGCAGCAGGCGTCTGGAGGAGGATGGAGTCCCTGCCGCCCAACCGCCAATAACACGACTGGGAGTGTCCCTCCGGCCTAAACCCGCCCGAAGATGCCAGTCTGTCTTTGTATGTGCACAGCTGAGCTCCATCGGCGTTCCCGCTGGCAGACATGATATCGCTGATCGCAGATCACAGGATCACAGGCTGCACCTCAAACCTCTCTCACAGTGTGCGGCGCTGCTTCGGGATGGCTGAGGTGCAGTCCTCCACTGAAACCAGATGTGTGTGATACTCTTGTGAAACCACAGGTTACTCCTTAATACAACAGGCTTGTGACCACGTTATCAAACTCCCCTCACACACACATGCACACACACACACTCTCACACGCACCATAGGCCAAGAATGAGAACTGTCGCTGCTGTTGTCTCTTCTCTGCTTTGGTTCACAAAAAACTGGAACTCATTAACTGGTATGTCTGTCTTGGTTACTTGAATTTGGTATTTGTGTATGAATGGTAAATGCTGCTCAAGATAACCTGGTTTTTGTCACTGCAGTTAGTTGGGAAACATTTGGATCTGTATGGTTAGTATGATACTGTATACCACCAATAACACTATTGTCTGTTGCCAGTTTCTAATAAAGGCAGCAACAGGAGGATAACTCTTCCTGTAGCAAGAGCAAAAACTGTCTTGACTCTTAAAGCCTCTCAATCACACACTACTGTCCATCTTAACTGTCAAACAGGACAAGAGAAGAAGACAAAAACAAACCTATTAGTCCCTGCCATACTGTTATTTTCTGAAAGTTTCAGTCTTTCTGTTTGAAAGAGATGACAAACACACAAAAACATTCGTATATTTTGGGAGCCTGTGTTAATAAATAGTAATACTCTTCCTTCTCCAAGTTCCTCTCATGAAAAGGTCAGTGTCAGCTTTCTTGTAAGACGTGTGCTTTGCTCAGGGACACTAAGAAAGAGGTATTTGCCTGCCATGAGAATAAATATTGTACTTTGGAATTCACCTGCGAGGCGGTGTGTAAAATGTTAGTCCTGACCTTTGTAGAAAAGCACAGGAAAAGTCTTTCTTTAATTAGATGTGTTTTTTTGGCTTTCCGCTTTTCAGTGATCCATCTGAAGACGGCGTGCACCCCTCAGCGCGTCCTCATAAAGTTTGGAGGGTTCATATTGTGGAGCTTCATGGCTCTCTGCCTGCACAGTGTCAAGGTGGCTGATGGAGAGAATTAGTCATGACCTTTAGGAGGAGGAGTGGAAGGCCTGTCATTAGCCGGGTACCAGGAAGACATTACCCCGCCTCAGTGACCTACACAGACACGGTTCAGATAAGGCATGAAGGATCACCGCGCTGTCCCCGCAAGAGACAAAATATGTCTTCTCTGACCTGATGCATTTTTCTTCTTGATGCATGATTTTCTTCCTGGTATTTCACGGAGTGCAGTGGGCAGAGTTTTATGAAGCAGTTTGAAATGTAGTATTTTGTCTTTTACACTAAATGGTGTTTCTTCTTCTTTTTTTTTTGCTTCATACATCTTGTGCAATTTCAATGGGAGACACAGCAATATTAGTGAAAAGGTTCAAAGGTCATAACTGACCTTTGACTAAGCCCCCCAGCCGTCGCAGCCGGCTGTATATTTATGACTCGATTGCAAAGATTATACAAGACATCGCCTTCGCTTGGAACAAAGGTAGACATCCTTGTTCCTAGTTGTGGCGTTGAGGTGGCTGTGTGTCACACAGCCTAATCCACAGGCGACATCCTCCATGTTTTGTTTGGGTTTGGAAAATGGAATAAAATAATCCCCGTTTGCGTCTCTTTTTGGGACACTTCATATCGCACATAACTTTAGCATTTTGTGCATCTTAAACAACTCTCTATGGAGCTGACAGTGTTCTTTCAGCAGCTGCGAATTGAATACTATTGGTTCATTTTCATATGGGGGCGGGGCTTAGCCAGAGGTCACTTCAGCCTCATAAATGGTGCTGAAGGCTAATTTAATAGAAGAAAACATTTGGTGCTGGTGCAGTCCTCCAGATGTGAAGGTGGGAATAATGTACAACTTAATGCACAGAGAGCTCTGTAACATTACCCGAACCACAGACCATCATTACATTGAAAATAGAAGATAAAAATGTTTGTATCATGGAAATAAAGAGCGGAAATGAGCATGTTCAATCCTGATAAACTCAGTTGTCTTCAGCAATAATATGAAAGCTGCCCATTCCAATAAAACCTCAGACTATCAGGGAGGATCATTTCATTTCTTCTGAGCACAGAACATTTTGCCTCAATATATTTAAAATGAAGATTTTAGGATTGTGTTAACATGTGATATTCGGTTTTTACCTGCATGTATGTTGAGCGATGAACTGTTTTCACAATGATTTATAGAGCTGTTTCCAGCACAAATCATCACTACAGTCTGAATATTAACCTCTTCCCCACACAGAAAGAAGTTTTGCATTGAGTTAGATTATGTACTGTAAGATGGCGAAATCCTTTATTTCAAATGAATGGTTACAGTGACAGCAGCACTTTTAGTTTACATATTGCAAAAGGACTGAACCGCAATGAACGACATGTCTGCATTCATGCTCGGCATATTAATCCGATCAGGTGAGTCCTGCTGCAAAAACTGGAGCACCTGGAGGAAAACCATACATATATCCATACACAGAAAGGTTCAGACTCTTTGGGCTCAGACCTGCTTGCCGTGAGGTGAGGGTGCTAACCACTGTGCCCATGAGCAGCCCAGGATAGAAGTCACAAGAATATAAAAATAGAACACAAAAACAAACAAAAACTAAAAAAAAACTGAAATACTGCTGGAGGAAACTGCAGACACACATGTGACTAAAATAATAATAATAATAATAATAATAATAATAATAATAATATGAAAATTGTATCCAAAAAGAGAAACTTCACTGTGATTTGAAGGTACAAATCCCACAACCCAAAGACATAAACCTCATTTATTGAAGTTATTTCTGATCTTAAACAAGTCATATTGTGATACTGATACTTGACATTATCCAGTCATATCATATTTCAAACTTATGTTAAACTAATATCATTCTATAAATCTTCACACAGCTTCTTCACAGATCGAAGAAAATTAAGAGAATCAGATTTTAATTTGACACATTCTGGATTAATTCTTTTACTTTGTCTCAGCTGTCATGATTTTCCACATAGTTTCATTCTCGCCTCCTCTTTGGACTGTGAAGAAGAAGAAATTACTGTTGTACATTTCATTTGAATTTCACATCTTCAGTAAACGATGGAGAAAAGGAGCTGACAACTTTAATACCCTACTGTTCTCTGAGGTTCCATTACAAAAAACAGCACCAACTAGTGGTCTGACACACAAACTACAGTGTTTTCAGCATTTCTGGTGTTTCCGTGTGCACTGCAATTTTATTCGAACTGCCATCTGAACGTAAAACATGTTTTAAATAGAAAATAAAAAATGATTTCCACTCATGTAAACAGGGTGTCTGTGAGACGATATTTCTTTCTGGATAGTTTCTTTCAGATCAGGATCTGCAGATAGATCTTTGTTTAAACAAAGATTTTCACTCTGATCAAACTTTGCTTCACATTGTTTATGTCCACGTAAACACAGCCGCCGAGGGGAATGAGCTGGAGATTTGTATTAGTGGCTCAAACAACCAGTGATTCATACACAACAGCAACAGATGAATATTGTGCATCAGACTAGTGATGCAGGAAACCTGGGCTCATGAGGAGCCTGGCGGGGATGAGCGGGGAGGCGCTCAGTAATGGCTCCTGCAGCGAGCAGCCAGGCAGCAGCGTCTCATTCACCAACAGGGAGGAGGCAGACACCCACCGTCTGCCTCTTCTCCATGTCTGAATGCTCCGTCGCCCGTTCTCATCACCACCTTCATCCTGATGAGGCTTCCCGAGAATAATTACTCATTAGTCAGGTAAGAGAGGCAGGGAGACGGCGCCGAGCCCAGGAGGGTCTCCTCTGTGTACCTGAGCCCACCTTCACCATCACTGCGACGTGTTCTGCTCACTGTTACCAGCGGCGGGTTGCTGGAAGTGAAACCAGGATGTACTTCTTCTTTAAATGTGTTTCGTGTTAATGGAAATATCAGAACATCTGAATAGAGGAGTCCATGTTCCTATTTTCACGTTATCCTTTCATTGATCAATGAAGAAATTAACATTAAAAAAAAAACTGGATTTATATGCAAAAGATGTCTTTGCTTGCTGAAGCAAACAGACTCACATTGTTGTCACTTTCACACACACTGACAGATGCCTGTGCTTGATTTCTACTGGAGGCAGTTTGGGGTTCAGTGCCATGCTCTTCAGCACATGGTCAGGTGAACCCAAAACCTCCTCATAAATAAAATCTGCTCGACAGACTGAACCCGTTTCAGTGTTGGGTTTCACAGATAATAAACACATTTGATGAGGTGTGCTCATTAAAACCTTTTAATTTGAAAAAAATTTAGCCTTTATATACATTCTGCACTGCGCAGAAATCTGTGTGTGAGATTAGATGGTGACTTTAAATGTCCTGTAGGTGTGATTGTGACTGTGTGCCCCTGTGAGTGTGTGCGCCCTGTGATAGACGGCTCAACTGTCCAAGTGAATCTGCCTTCACTGCTCACTGGGATCCGATCAGGACCTGGAACTCTGACCTGGATCTGGAACTCTGCGGTGTCATCATCAGATGATTGTTTTCTGCTGAAATATTCACTCTCGGCCTCCTTTACTGAAGACAGAGTTGCTCAAATGTTAAGCAGGACTCGATGACTTCTCCCTCACAGACCTTCCTGCCGGCTTCGGCCCATCAGTGAATGCTAAATTTAATCAGAAGCAACAGCACTGTGATCCAGAGCAGAGTTTCACAGTTGTTTTTGGCTCACGGTCTCCTCTCTTTGAACCAAATGAAGCACAGGGGCTCGGGAGCTAAACTAAAAACACACAGACACTTGCTGGCAAGACTTTTTTTTTCATCCATTTTATCTCCACAGGGGCCAGGGGCACAGGAATCCTGGAATCCCGCTCTGAAGAATGCATTGCTCTCGAGCGAAGCCCTCCAGAGCCCAGACTCTCTCTACATTGAGCACATATGAACTAACACAGGAGCTGCAGGTTCTCATTATGTGAAATGGAGATGTGATGGAGAAAACCTGTTGAAAAAAGTCCATGGAAACCCACTCAGTTAAAGCACTTATGAAAACCTGAAATTCCTAACAGACCCTGGTGTAGATTTCACAGTATATTTCACACCCAGATGTCACATATCAACTTTTATTAACACGCCTCATGTTTGCGTAAATATCTCCTTTACTCTTTGGATTTGCTGCCTGTCATTGATGTTTTAGTCAGAATGGAAACCCAGATCTAAACCTTGGGTCAGTTTTGTAGATTGAGACCGTCAGGTCACCGTCCAGGCCCTCGAGGACGAGGAGATTCCCCCATGAGCCAGTGTGAGTGTGACTGGGTGAATGTGTGAACGTGACTGGCATTATGCAAGTGAAATAAAGTGTGCCATAGACTGAAAATAAAGTTCATTCACCAGCTTGTTCAGTACACGTGAAGCTCCTGCTTGCATGCTCCTGCTTAGAAACAATAAACTTAAATAATTATTTTGGGGGTTTTATTTTAATGTCTTTCTCTTAAATCATGTTTTTGAGTTCAGCTCTGCGACTATTTCAAAATATAACCATTAAGTGTGTAATTTCTCTGTAACTGTAGTTACATGGTGCATAATGTATTCAGATTAAAATTGCACTAATAGTTCACACACATATAAAAAGTCTCTGATTGCACAGTCCATGTACAGTATGACACGCGGACATCTCTTATGTGATTCATCTCATGATGTTTGACACATGTTTTGAAGATAACTGTGTTGAAAAAGCACAACCAGTCAACTCTGAACAAGGAGAAAGTTTCCTTCTTATATGCAAGAACAAGCTCGATTAGTGTGGCTGACAAATCAGCCCTGGCAGGCCTCCCAGTGAAGCTGGATGGTGCAGGATTACCAGATCTGTCAGGCAGCTTCCAGCCCAAACACAGGACCAAACCTGCACCACTCAATTAGAAGCAGCCCAAATAACTACAGTTGTAAATGCATGTCAAAATCATGAAATCATCCTTTGATTAATTAAGAATGCATATTTTTACTACTCTGCCAAATTCCCAGAGAAAAAAGAAAGTGGATATTTTTGCAGGGGGGGCTGGTACTCACTTCATAATCACTGACTTAGGATTTGAGGAACACAATGTTTCTTGAAACGTTGAAGGTTTTAGTTTTTGATTTATGTTTAAGTTAGAATATTTTCTAAAATCTTGCTGTTAATATTTTAACGAATCCTGATTTAAAGTGAGCTTGTGACCTGACAGTCAGTCTATCACAGCCGCTCTGTGTCGCAGCACATCAGTTTGATTCTTGTTTGGCTTGTTGTCCAGTTGTAGCTGTGTTTGACCAGCCTGTGCCAAGGCGTGCTCCATGTGATCGCTGAAGCCTCTTGTTGATGCCAGGTGTGAAGGGGCCCTTTGTCGTGTTTCTCTGATCCGCAGTGATGCGGTCTGTAGGTGAGCATGTGGGCCGGCTGGGTGGCTCTGACACAGCATTAGTCCAGCAATGTGGAGTGGTACCATATGTTGGTGCCTGAGCCTCCGTGTGTACGACATGACAAGCTATTATGGTGCCAAATAACTTGGAGCAGACTCCATGAAAAACAGCCAGGTTGTGGAGTGTAAGGCCTCAGCTCCGTCTGAAAATAAGCTGACGTGTTTCCTGTATTCAGAGCTGATGTGAAGAGAAGCTCCCTGAACCCCTTCAGGCTTAAACGCTGATCATTCACATGGAAGTTTGTGATTTTAGTTGAACACTGAGCTCTACAATGCAACATATTAACTAAATTGAAATGAATCTGCCCGGGATTAAAACCATCAGTCCAACAAAACTTTCAAAATTGAAGTAAACAGTCACTCCTTGGGCATTTTGAGTGAAATGATCATCATGATGTTTATTCCATCATTTCACACATATTCATGTGCATTTTCACTTTCTTTTCTAAATAATGTGTCAAATTTATTCTCAACATATCAACTTTTTTTCTCGAAGCACATGATGAAAAAATAATCTACCTCCTGTCATGATGGTTTTTTTCTCTTGAGTGACCCTCGTGCTCTTCCATCATGAGCAGGATCTGTGAACTTGTCCTGCGTGTATAGAAACCTGTGGCGGCGCCGGCTGCAGCGCAGCCCTGCGCCACATTACAGCGACACATGGAAATGAGGCTCCCTGCGTTTGCGGTGGCAGTGGCCCAGTGAACTCTGGCTGAACCCCAGTGTCCCACAGCTTCAGAAGGTCAGGCCCAGTCCCACGTATGGATTCCTGGAACACACACGATGGCCGTCCGTATGACCGCTCCTCGCCAGGGCTGCATCTATTCACAAATCAAACGTCTGTCATTTCAAAGAGGTCAGATCATTTCTCTTTCCAACACTCCTGACGTGAGATCCTATCATTTCTCAGTGCTGACATTCAGCACCAGGAACAAGTGAGTGAACTCTTTGGAATTTCTTTGTTTTCTATAATATTCTCGATCATAAGTTACTTGATTACATAAAAACAAGTAGACAACACAAAAAACACTCTTCTGATGCGTCATGTCTCTATCAGGCATTGTAGAGGAGTCTCATACAAGAACTATATACACCAACAAGTCCACATACAGGGGTCTCATATAGGGGCCAAATACAAGAACCTCATAGAATTACCTTGTACCTCATATAGGGTCCACAAACAGACTCATAAAGCCTGTGTGTGTGTGCGTGCGTGCGTGTGCGTGCGTGTGCGTGCGTGTGTGTTGATTGAGATGTACAGGTAGATGAGGTCCTGCCTCACTGTGACTGATGGCACAGGAATGTTTAATCCCCTCGGGAGATCCCAGCAGCCTCGGCTTCATCAGCTGGAGATCAGCTGCATGTCGCTGCCTGCTGCAGGTGAGTGTGTGTGGGAAACTCTCTCAAGCCGCACTGCTTTTTGGCATTTTGTTTGCATGCTCGTGCACGCCCCGATTGTCTTAGCTGAAAGAAATATTGCATGTTGGCAGAGATGTATTTCTATAGAATATCTGCGAGCGTTATTTATTGCACCTTGAGCAGATTGATTTAATGTTCTCGACTAAATGCTCAGATAGTGCTGATGTTAAGGAAAATATATAGAAATTTGTAAAGAAAAGTATTTCTTATTTCAGTAAGCCGATTATCTGGGATCTAGTCAACAACAATGAACCCATAATGGAATAAGTAATTCTGCGCTGCAGTCACAGTCGATTTAGTAAATAACTGGAGTGAAATGTGACGGGGGGGTTGATCAAATTAAACCACATGAATTTTGTATTTGGAGGATGTAAAAAGTTCTACATTAGTATCGGATTCTATATTCTTGTAGTTTAAGAACGAAAAAAAAAAAGCAAGATATGCTTCTACATGAATACGACTGTTGTGTCTTCATGGCTCCACACAGAGCCGGCGCTGCGCAATGTGACACTCTGGGTGGGATTTTACATGCTGCCCCAGGGGCAATTTACTTACCCCCATTCAAGAAATTAAATAGCATTGTTTTTCATCATCATCTTCATTTTCTAAGTTAAAATGTCTCCCATTTTACTGCTAACCCCCCCCCCCAAAAAAAAAAAATCAACTAATGAATGATTTCTCAATAGATACATGTTGTCTATATGCATGTATAACATATATTGTTATTTCAGTGACATGCATATTAGATAACATTCAACTTTAATGTCATTAAAGTGAAATGTTAGTTTGCAGATGCAACAAAGCAGTAAACCACAGTTTCATATGTGGGCATGTTAAGTGCAGAAGTATTCATCATAATAATAATGTATACTTTTATTTAGCACCAATGTAATGTCAACGACATTTAGCATGCTTTACGTAAAGAAAATGACCTGTAAGACAACAAACATCTAGTGTATAATGACTTGATATATAAAGGGGTGGAAGGCAAAGAGCATGTTGATTGATTGACTAATAAAAGCAGGAAAATGTCAGCTATAGTCAGATGTAAATGAAACAAAACATAGAAGTGCAGACTATTGCAATTAGACACCTACTTAGTGGGTTTAATTTTTACAAATGATCCCCAACAGTAAAGAACGCAGAAGTTTCCACTTCACTGGAACTGCTGTTTGTACTAATAAACTAATTAACGAATGAGGCGCCGCTTTACATTTGATTTAATATGAGTGTTTCTATTTTAAGAGATAATAGTAATAAGTAGTTTCAACATATGGAGATTGTAGCAGCGGCATTAGGATGTCCCTGACTCCATTGGGGGAGGGGCAGAGCACAGTATTATGGGACATTATTTCCCTGGACTTTAAGTTTTGTGTAGTTCTTCCTGCTGGTTGTGTTTTTCTGTTGTGGGTTCACCATCGTCTGTTATCGTTTCATCGTCTTTTGATTATTTCGTCAAATTTAATTATTTCCCTGCTCAGAGCAGCTTGTGTTGTGCGCGGCGCCGTGGCTGACAGAGATGCTGCCGCCAATCCCATCCTCTGTGTTGTGCGAGTAGTTCATGTTTAATTTAGCAAATTCAAATTCTATATCAGGATCAATGATACATTTCTAGCACACTTTGTGGATTATTATAAAACTGAGAGTCAAGTTTTTCCAGATTTGGTGGTGCCCCCTGGAGGCCATAGTCACCTTAGCATTTGCCTAATGGGTGATCTGGCTCTGGCTCCACGTGACTTTAAAGCTTCTTAAGAACAAATCCTCTGCTTGTTTGACAAATTTCCTGTTTCAGACCACCACTGTTGTGTTACTGTCTGAAACTGAGCCTATTTTGGGTCTCTGCATTAAAGATTTATGAGCTAATGTCCTCTGCAGTCTGCTTTTGTGTCTTGTGCGGTGTGTGTGTATTCCATAAAGTGAGCCGTGAGCAGAGCAGCGTCTCCCAAACAACGTGAGCAGGTGAGAAAATGACGCTTCCACAGATTTTGGTGTCTGGTGATTGGTTTGGTGGTGTTGGAGTAAAATGTAGTTTTTTCACTGTCTGTTGCAGATCCTTCGATCTTCCAGAATAACCTTTGATAGCATTTGTCATGAGATGATCAACATTTTAATTATTTATTTTCTCTGTTCTTGGGCAATTTATCCTTTGAACCTATTTGAAATGCTCTGCGACAGCAAGTTTTAATTAATGAGCTCAACACTCTTTTAACACAAGAGTAAATGGAAACAAGCGTGTGCAGACACACACACACGTGTGAGCTGTAATGTATTTGTAGGTACAATGGAGTTTATTCATGAATGTGGACGTTTCTGTATGAATACATGAACAAATGTACAGTTCTCTGTTGTAAACATGAGGATATAGAAAACATATCACGTGTGTGAAGCAGTGTGTGTGTGTGTGTGTGTGTGTGTTCGTGTGTGTGCTGCTGTTCAAGGTGAGTAAGAGGACTGCTCCTCTCCTGTCTGCAGGCTGCAGGCTGCACAGCGGACAGGTAAAGGCCATTACTGCTGGCCTGAACCATATTGGACACGGTGAGACGTGCCCTGGTTCTAAAGCGCAGAACTCATTCCATCTTCCGCGTAACCTTTGCCACTATCACAACACAGCAGAAGGTTAAGGTCGATTGTTAAGGTTGAGGTGTAAAGCCCCCTGAATCCTCCCTCTCTTTTCTCCAGCGTGTTGGACTGCTTTCATTTGAGCGAGCGCAGCGATGATGAGCGGAGTCCGGCTCTGAGCACACTGTGGGAATAAAGAGCGGCGGAGCAACAGCTCTGTCACCAACGCCGAGCTCGCACAGCTGTGGGCTCGGTACACGCAACGCCGCCGAAACAGAGCTGGAAGCAGCAGCCTTTGTGATCCAAACGCTCGATTCCACCGACTTTTAAATAAATATGATTCGTCTGGAACCATTAAACATGTTGAAACTTCAGGCTGCAGATAACGACTCACTCTTTTGGTGCATCTACAAAAACTGCAGCTTACATGCCGTAAGAGTGTAGAGTCCGCATCGGTTATACTGCCTCTGTTGTTTCAGCAGTTTTCTTCAGTTGATATCTGAGAAAATAATAATAATAATAATAATAATAATAATAATAATAATGATAATATTGGTAATAATAGCTATTTACTAATTTCTTCCAAAATATTTTTTCCATATAAAGTTCATGACAATCATATAATCCATAAATATCCTCAACATTATGATAATTTTTCAGATCTTTATTATTCTGACTTCTAATTTGTGTTTTTTGATGAGCCTCCCTCCTACAGTTTCCAACTCATTTCAAACATTCAAGCATCAAAACGTGCAGCTTTTTTCAGGACATTCCAGCTATAGTCCAGCTTTTTGTTATCTTTTAAACTTTTAAAAATATTTAAACTTCACCGCGATTTCTTTTGCCCATGTGCAGGGGGACGCCCTTTCATTTTTATCAAAGTTTGATCCATCATGTTTATTTTACACACACAGACACACACACACACACACACACACACACAAGCACCTCCAGGCGTGGGTTTCGCCCCGCTAACCTCCCGCTGCACTCACTTGCCACGTGGTTTCTCAGTTTACACGCAAACACAAAAATACGCAACTGACCTCTCCCTTCATTCTCTGCTGCCTCCACACCAAAAGGGAGCTGAAAGCAAATCTGTTTCTTGCGACTGTGTAATGCTTTCCAGATGTCGGCCCTCGACTCCGAGTCTACCACGGAGAGATTCTCCGAAGCTTTGAGGTGCACATGTCGTGGTTTGCAGAGTTCAGCTCTGAGGAGAGGTGGGGATCCTGACACAATGATGGAGCTTTTATGAGCTCCTTATCCAGCGTCGGGGAGGGTGAGGATGGGGTGAGGCCAGGGAAGGCCAAGGAAATGATTTGGGAGGCTGGAATTATGAACGGGGTGACAAGCACGGACTCATAAAAACACACACACACACACACACACACACACACACACACACACACACACACATAGCGTTTGACCATTTGTGCGTCTCTGCACCAAACCGCTGCTGTGTGCTCCTGCAGATATGAGCGTGAAGGGGCAGCTGATACTCAGACATGCAGTGATGAAGAGGAGCTGCTGCTGCGGAGCAGCTTGCACAGGCTGCTAAATGCACCTGCACTGAGTTAATCAGTCAGTGTCTGGGCAGCTTATACAGACCAGCTGTGCAGTTCTGCACTGTGGAGGGTCCTCAGGAAAAGCAGCACATTTTCCCCTCACGCCGAAACCGGGCGCATGATAAATTGGGATCCAACAAAGGCAGCCATTCAGTCCCACTAAAAAGCATATAACCAATTGCTTGCGGATGAGCGATGAGTGAGAATTATGCCTCACGATTTTATGTATTCTGCGTCCTCCGCCTACAGCAGAATCACACACGTGCACACTTCAGAAGAAACCTGAACGTGGCGTTTTCCGACCCTGGATTTGTGATATCTCAAATTAAAATGATGCTTAAGCCGATTGCTCCTCATGCATCAAGGTCGTCCCTCCTAATTCTGCTCATTAATTGCGGTGTGTGTCCTGTAGCTAATTGGTGCCCCGGTGACGTGTTACAACAGCAGCTATAGGTAATTAATTAGGCGTTTTTTACTCCTCAACACCGCCCTCAGCTGATTACACACACTGCCCGGTTAATCAGAGTGGCTCCGCCGCCATTGTGCCAGCGCCAGCGAGGGTCTACCTTGTCTGGAAGGACGACACCTGTGCTGCTCACTCAGGCCTGAATGAGTTCGCTATATCACACCAAAGCGCAAATACCTCTGCGAATGTGGAGCGAACACGCCGAGCAGGTGGCGCTATAGATTCAAGGGTAAGCGCGAGAGCTGGTGTCGCCAAAGTCCTGTTTTCCTCAGCAGAGGAGGATTTAGTGAGGCTTTACCAGACATTATTCAGTGAAATATGTCTGTTTCTGTTGGGTATGCGATTCACTCATTTGAATATCTGACTCGCTGAAGGTGTGTGAGTTCACTCACGTCTGCACACAGTGAACATGGTGGTGTGTGTGAACATCATGCAAACAGGTGTCTGTGTCTGTTGATGGTAATTAAATCTCCCATCAGCACTGAGAGTAAGAGTGAATTAGCAGAGCGGTACGAGCAGCGCGGCTCTGAGGCTAACAGCTGTAAAACTAGCAGTGCAGTAAAGCTCTGCTCACAGGTGGAGGGGCCATCGGGCTCCTCGGGAATATTTTTGGAGACCGATAAATGTCGACAGGCATGAACAGTTTGTACATGTGTGTGTTCAGTGGCAGCTCCTCTTCTTTTATTTCACTGCAAAAGACACCGTTGCTCTTCGTATTTACCCTCCTGCTATTTCCTAAAAGGAAATAATTAGAAGTATGTTGACTTTTCTGAGGTCAACCGTCGATGAATTTAATCCAGCCTTGTCAATAGTCTCACTACTGTCTAACCATAACACACACACACACACTCACTGGGACCACACATGATGCTGGATGGTGTTAAAGCTGTTGGACACGCTCTGTGCTGAGCTCCATTCCCAGAATGCCTCTGATTGTAATGTGATCTCCTGGAGGAACACATGGGATGAGCCGCCGCTGCTCCGCTCTGTGCCCGCCCGTCGGCTTGCCGGCCGGCCGGCCTGTGCTCTCACACACCACCGCAGCGCTCTACAACAGAGCCATCGCCTTATCTCAATATGCATTTGTGATTACTTACTGCTGATCAGCAGCAGTGGCTGTAATCGGCCTCAGATCCAGGACAGGTTGTAGTTTCTCATTTGCGTTGTACATGATCTGCAGTTTGCAGATGTTCTGTTTTGTTTCAAACACAGGGCCTGCCCCACGGCCCAACACAGTGACGTTAAAAACAACAAAGAAAATACTGACGGCAAGTTTTTGTTGTTAATTTATTTAGAGGATTTCGGAGTTATCCGCCTTAATGCCAATAATCAGATCACTGCACGGACGGACGAGTGTGTAAAAACATGTTTATGACATTTTACTGGATTTTATGTTTATGCTATATTGTGTTTATTGTAATGTTGAGAAGGTGCACAGTGTCCCTCGTCCACAGTGTTAAACTGGGAGGAGGAAGCTTCTTCCAGCAGAGCAGGATAATCCTTCTGGGAATCAAAGTCATAAAGGATATAATCTCACGGATACGGCAATTCTGTGGCGCTGCAGCGAATATGGCGCAGAGCGCGCTGGGTGACATCACTGTTCCATAAATCTCTGTGAATACGTCAAACACGTTGAGCCAGAATGTCTGGAGTCGTGGGCAAGAATAAAATGTGAATATGTTCTGCAGGCTGGCGTTTACCACTTCACTGTATATAAAACACAATGCATAATCGTTACATAGTTAGGGTTAGGTTTAGGGCTAACCCTACTCATAACCCTGAACTGATTGATAATCAGCAATAATAAATTAATTTACTTTTGATTTAAAGATTTTGCAGTAGAAAGAAAGCTGAAGTTGTGGTGTGTTAACTGTTGTGAGTCCTGCAGAATGAGAGACAAAAAACTGTCAAATTAATTTAAGTAAATCAAAAAGAATGTGACAATTTGATCAATAAATAAACTAAATTGAAACATTTTTGGATTAGTAATGCTAGAAAAATATTAAAAAAGTGAATAAATAAAAAAGCTAAACAGTTAAACTGAAAAATTGAGAAAGAGGATCAAGTCTGGAAGGAAAATGTGTCTGAACCATGAAAAAACAACTGTTTTGATGTATTCAGTCTTTTGGATGTTGTTTCTCTCTCTCTCTCTCTCTCTCTCTCTCTCTCTCTCTCTCTCTCTCTCTCTCTCTCTCTCTCTCTCTCTCTCTCTCTCTCTGAATGGTTTCTGGTGGGAGTTTAGAAGGACCTCCGTCTGTTTTACTGAGAGACATAGGATTTAATTTAATTTCTTTATGAAGGAGACTCAGTTATTAGTATCAATATGAGCAAACTTGCTGATTGGAGAATATTTTACTGTGAATTAATCATAAACAAAAACATTTTTATGAAATTCTGCTCTTTTTTCTTGAAATATTCTTCTTCGTCAGGTTTAAACAAAGGAAAGATGCTTAAATAAATGTGAAGTTTTTCCTCTCAAAGCTTGTTGCACTAAAATAAAAACACACATTTTCCCGCTCTCGTGTTTTCTGCTCTGAGGGACTCAATGGGAAGGTGGAGGGAGTTTGATCGACGAGTTGACTCCATGTTTCCTTTGAGTTTATGAGCTTGGTTTGAGTGATGAGAGACAAAGTACTGTTGTTATTTATTTATTTTCTTGCAAATGATTTATGTGTTTGCTGCTGGACACCTGAATTTCTCCCTTGGGAGATTAATAAAGTTTTAAATCTATCTATCTATCTCTAAAGACAGTTTTATTCACATATGATTCACTCTCAATATGAGGATCATGACAAACTCAACTGTAAAATTAACAACAAGGTTGTTGTAATTCTAACACATGAACACTGTAAAGCCAGTATATTGATATATAATGGAGAGAAAAAGGTGTTTCCATTGAACTTCTGGCAAATTACACAAAAGCCTAATTAATATTCTGTATTTTTGAGGGTTTTTTTATATCATATATGTAAATTCAAGTATTTTTCCATAAATAAATGTTCACAACTCATCTATCTTCTCAAAACTAAAGCATCCTTTTAATCCTAATTAAATATTGACTGATTTTCATTTCCTTAACACTCATAGCAAAACATTATGAGTAACATTTATGTGTGAGTCTGCAGCGCTAAATTGTTTGATTTTAAACCTTTGCTGAGTTAAAATTACATAATATGTCAAATCAAGAAGTCAAGTCAAGAATCTTTATTACCATATGTACACACACACACACACACACACACACACACACACACACACACACACACAGTTCAATACAGAGGATTTTTTTCGGCAAGGCTAAGGAGCTGGGGTGGTATTGTAGTATTTATATACAAATGCATGGATGAAAAAATATTACTTTATATACACATAGGATAGGTTATGGAATAAAAACTTAGATTTTTTTAAAAAAGAGAGTCAAAAGGACAGTTTAAAAAAATTGCCATGGGTCCTATGGAACTGTATGTGGGTCCAGTTTTTCATCTTCCTCCCAATCTCAAAGCAAACTCAGTCAAAAACATCAAAACAAGTGAAATCACTGCCTTCAGAAGGCGAATTGGACGTTCATCATCATAACACAGCAGCTTGAAAGTCACAGATACCACATTAATGTGATTTGACTCAGAACTACTGTGTTAGTCGGTGTGTTCATTCAAATGAAGGAGTTACTCCGTCCTCTCACCGTCACCCTGCTTACTGCAGCTGATCAACCTTTTCCACCACGGCCACTCCGACAGGAACTTTCATCTTGTAGTACACGTTTCGGGAAGCAGGTTAAGTGAGCGCACGGTCAGTGCTGCTCTCCTTTAATCTGCATCTTTTGGTTCGGCTGTAAATAGCATTTTTAAACACCGCCAAACAGAATATGCTCGTCAAACGCGAAGGAGCATTAACACACTTCTCATACATGCTAATGGTTGCATTGTGACACACACACACACACATACGGTGCAGTATTACAGCCTTGTCTTCCTCAGAGTAAATGAAACGTGCTGCATGTTTGTGTCCGTGTACGATGGTGTAAAACATTTCCATTGACGTGCTGCTGATAGCGATCTGGCTCTCTGCCTTCGGCTGCTGGGTAATAACTGCAGCAGCAGCGGAGCTTCTGTCCGTCTCCCGCCATTGTAAACACGGTGCAACCTTTCATCAGGCAGGAATATGATAAGATTCAATATCACAACACACTGCGAGTCTATTATTGCCCAGAGGAGGGGCGCGCGGCGCTCCTGCAACACTATTTTCATTTCATGCAGCGAAGCTCTCGGCCCGATTATCTGCCTCTGACACCTCTATAAATGTGTGCTGCAGCCATGGAAGTGCCTCCTCCCAGTCACTCATACATATTTATACACCGAGCAGGCCTTCACACAAACTCATCTGTGCTCACACAGATCTGATTATCAAGCTCATTAAAGCCAAAACAGAACCAGACTCCAGCAGCAGAAAGCCGACTTTATTCTCTGCGTTCAATGTAAATGAAAAGCATTTGAATTGAATTCTGAGACATCTTGCTGACTGATTTCAGAGCAGACGCTTCAGGATCGCACTCCTGTGATTTCTCAGCGCTCCGAGTCTGTCTGCTCGCTCCAGCCTCGCCGTCAGGCAGCTCGGACGCCATTTTGCGCGGCGATTGCAAACAGATGATTTGGGAAAATGCCAGCGATGTCACTTTTATTGCTTCTTTAACCTTTCATACTGGACGCTCAGAAGACGTGGGCAGACAGCTTTACGGCGCTGCTCGGAAAACAAATAAAAAGCCGGCGTGTTTTGGTGCTGTTGGCGTGCGCGGGGGGAGCTGGGGGGTGGGGGGTGGGGGGTCTAAACGCTGCAGAGACACTCCAGACAAACCCATCTATAATGAGCTCTACACACTTATATTTACAATACGTCTTTTTTGACAATCTCCACCAAGACCAGCTTCCAAATTATGCGTGGGCCAAGAATGTTCGGCACATACAGTAATTACACGGCCTGTGAGGGAAAATTTGACAATTAAAGACTTTTCTACATTCCACATCCACCACCGACCATTTTACACTTAACAACCAGTGAGACGGCTCCCATGAGAAGACTCCACCGGGGCGGGGTGGGGGGGGCAGAGACACTCACCTAGGGGTGAGCTGTTCTTCACAAAAAATTGGAAAGAACCACAGATGACAACTAGGAGAATGTATGAACAGCAAATCTTGTGCCAGGCTGGATATCGTCCACCAGATATACTTTCTAAGCGTAAACTCTCCAAACTATAGCCTGATAGATGCCACCTGTCACATGACTCAGATGTTTTGGTCTTCTTCCCGCCTCCTGGCCATCTTCAAACACCTTTCTGAGAAACGCAGTCTCACTCCAGATTAGGCACTTTGGTCCAGAGCACATAAAAAGTCATCAAAATTCTGGAATATATTGTCAAATAACTGTGAGGATAATGAGAAACAGCGTTGCCTTTCCACTTCTTTCAGCCCGTTGGAGAACACTCTTGGAAAGGAAATCACCAAAGCATCTGTATAGCTCAAGGACCTGGTGCTCCTCTTGAACCCAGAGGAAATCAAACACACTTTAAGGAAGTCGCTTGAAAAAATTGAGAGTGCCCTGTGATTGACTGAACCAACTGCAGACATTATAAAATTCATAAATTACCAGCCGATGACGCACAATTTGTTAATATGAGTATGGACCACAAAAAAAAAGCCCCATATAAGGTTCAGTGGCAAAGATATCAGCAAAGTCAAAGACGACATTCTGCTGCTGAAGCCACACAGAACAACACACTCTCAATCTACTTTGCTTTTTTTATTCCCTTTATTGACTGCATTACTCTGTACCACACTGAGCACTGAATTAAAAAAAGGATCTATATTTGGACTGAAGTGTTTCCCAGTTTTCCTGGAGAACACTGAAGGCGTCCGTGTTCCTCTCGGTATGAAGGAGGTAAACTCTTGGCCATTATTCTGCCTCCAAGCAGCTTTTCACTGCTGTCAGTGTTCAGAGTCTCGTGCTTGGATGTAGACTCTCACGGTGAGCGGTGTTTGGAAACGCAGTTATTCTGCTGCGAACTGAAAACAGGTTCTGCTTATATTTGGAATGAGAACAAAGTTTACAGGGAGGGTATCATTTAAAGAAAAGCAAAGCTTGTAAATCTCAAACTGTTTCTTAATTAACCGGAATCTTATTTTTTTTGGATTAAAAACGTGAAAAGCAAATATTTCTGAAAAAAATCATTCATGCTTTACTCCATTCATGCTGACAGAAGCAGCTCATGTTCACACATGAGAGACCTTTGATGGTGAGACCTGCACATAAAACAGCTTCTCTTTCTACCAGCAGAAAAAACAAACACATGAAAAAACAGCTTTTTTCTTTTGGCCCAGTGCATTATTATTTGAGGATGCACACACACACACACACACACACGCACACACACGCACACACACACACTCCGACAATCGGTGACATCAGAAGCAAACAAGATGCATCTCCAGTCCAGCACTGGAGTCTTCCTGCAGACAGGCTTCATTCATAAAGATGATACCAGCTCATGTATTGATCAAGTGAACACACTCAGATTTCTGCAGTGTGTGTGTGTGTGTGTGTGTGTGTGTGTGTGTGTGTGTGTGTGTGTGTGTGTGTGTGTGTTGAAGTGGATCAGAGTGAGTTATAGGATGCAGGTTTCCTGTTCCTGCTTCTTGGATCCACATCAGGCTGCTCTTGTTGTTTCTCTGTCCATTAAAAAACAAAAAAAACCCTCCTGTGCTTAGATAAATGTCTTTTAATTTGTGTCAACTCAAAACTAAATCAGCTTAAATGAGGCTGCTTTTATCCAGATAACATAAATATGTGGGTACAACCACCATCATTTGATTTAAATTCAGAAGGCTAAATGAAGTTGAACAAACCATTTTCACTTCAAAATAATTGATTAAAAAAAGAAAAAAGAAACACAAACTACTATGAACTGAAAAAAAAATCACTCTTTGTTTTATTTGTTACAATACTTAAAAATAATGAAGTTACACTACAGTATTGAAAATATGTTGTAATGTAATAAATACTTAGAAATGTTATTGTGGAGCTGCTTGAGGATCTTCAGCCTGCATGAAACTTTCATTAAATTATATGTAAATAAGCCTCTTTCTTCTGTTCCTATTCTTACTTTATTTGCAAAAAATAAGATTTTTTTAAAGAGCAGAAGAGACAAATATGAAAACATTCAGTTCAACAAACAGTTGGAAAAGGTAAAAGAGATGAAAATGATTTTAAAAAATGGTTTAAAGGTAACATAGCTAAAATGATTAAAAGTTAAACAACCAGTTCAAAATGGTTGGCTCTCATTTGAAGTTGAATTATACGATGATCTACAGATTTGGTAGAAAGGAAAATGGGTTCAGAGGCTGTTTTAATCTCATTTTGAAGGTTTAACATGTTCTGTGGCTCCAGCTGAATTTTATTTGAGAAAATATTGAAGATTCAAACATGATGTTTGCAGGCATTCAGCATTAGACTTATTTTACAAATTTTAAACTGCACATGAAACACTTTTTTTCTGTGAAAACATTACTGCTTTAAAACCATAAACACAGTGTCTTTTTCTTGCACTCATCTTCTCCATGGGTTTACTGTAGTTATTTGCTGGTTCTTCTGTTTTCCCTCTGTGGGTGTGTAATTTCAGTTTATGTGACCCTGTTCAGTTTCTACAGCTGGATTGTTTATTAACTTGTATTTTTGAGCCACTTCTAGATTTTTTTTTTAAGAATTGTATTTTTGTGGTGTTGTGTAATGTGCCACACCTGCTCTGATCGCTGACCCGTGCAGAGTACAGTCAGATGAGAGACTTCTGATTGTTATTACTGTACATCCATACAGTTCCTCATCAGTAGGGAGGGCAGCAGCACTGACTCTGTTTATTACCTTCATTTGCATGTAAATTAAAGCTGCTTTGTAGCCGCAGGCCGGCTGTGTGCAGCCTCAGTCCACTCTGACAACACACACACACACACACACACACACACACACACACAGAGAGACAGAGAGAGCTCTGTGCAATTAGTAAGGAAATGTTAATTTTTCTAATTGTTTGGAAATTTCTATCACACTGTGATTTCACACATACGCACACTCTGCCATTATTATGCAATTATGCATACATGGACCGAGAGCACGACTGAAGGATGTGAATAAATGATATTGCCCTACCTCTCAGTGTCTATTGGATAATTACAGAGGCCTCTGCATATGAAGGCAGCCCTCCCCTTCTCTTCCTGCAGATCTGCAGCCAGCAGAGTGGAAGAAAACAGGTAGAGGCAAAGATCCAGTCAGCCTGTCACAACATTTACCTTTGAATTTGACAAATTGATCCTAGCCTGCTCTGCCCCTCTGTTTTCGGTCTTTCTTTCTCTTTCTTTCTTTCTTCCTTTTTTTTTTTTTTTTTTTTTTTTTTTTTTAAGGGGGTGGAGGGTACTCAATTTGGACAGGCTCCAGACTGATTACAGAAGAGACAAACTCGGGCTATGAGGGAAGTATGAAGCTCAGGATGACAGATGACCTCCAGAGCACAGGAAATAGCTGGTTTCATCAGGAAGATGCTCACTCGATAAGTAATTTGGCCCAAAATAATTACACAGTGGACTACTGTCAGCAGGCTCTCAGTTTACCACACCACACCACACCACACCCTCTGTCTATCTATCTATCTATCTATCTAATACTAAATAAGGGTTCACTGTCCATGTCCTCTTCAGCTGCAGGACTATAGATGGAGTGATGAAGATGAATGTTAAGTTCATTCCTGCTCTCAGTAGCTGGAGGACATTGCTCATTCCACACAGGATCTGATTTCCTGATTGCAATAACCTGCTGCTGTCTATATATATATATATATATATATATATATATATATATATATATATATATATATATATATATATATATATATATATATATATATATATATAATTTAAACGAACACCTTTAGCTCTCAGTTGTATTTGAATGTAAAAAGATGTTTTTAGGACAAACAGTGGATTTAATGGGGCTGCGCGCTGGCCTTCCTGCCGGTTAGCGGCCGCAGGCCTCTCCTTCCCTCTTCCCCGGTTTGTTTCAGAGCAGTGTGAGATGAAATGGGTGAACACAGAGAGACGGAGAGCCAATTTCATGCTCTGCAACGCTTTGAACAGCGGCTGATAGCGCCCGCGCCTCGCAGTGTAAATTCACACTTCTCTCCAAAGCAGCTATGAATATGGATTCAGTTGTCCCCACTCACTTGAACCAATGAGCTGCGAACTCAGCCCGACACACACACACACACACACACACACACACACACACACACACACTTCTTTATTAATTGAATATCTGCTGCTGTTATCCAGGAGCCAAAACTGGGTCACTGTTTGAACATTTGTTTTGCAATATAAAAGAGTTTATTTGGAAACAAGGTTGAAATGTACATTATATATCACCCCAACATATATATATATATATATATATATATATATATATATATATATATATATATATATATATATATATATATATATATATGTATGAGGGCGAGCTTCACTCCAATATATTCATATTTTTCATTATGCCTTTCTTTTCCGGAGTTGTCAAGAATTAACTGAATTCAGAGGGAAAAAGCCACAATTCTCTCTTTCTCACTTTATTCTAATTATGACAAGAAAGTCTCTTTATAGTGCCTAAACTGGCTGGTAATTAGTCAGTCGCCTCATTCATATTAATGGCTAAAGCAAAAATAAAAAATAAGAAAATAAAGAAGGAAAAAAAAAATAAAGGAGACTAGAAATTCCAATAATCCTAAATTTTTAAACAAACGAATTGTGACTTTTTTCCTTATGGCCGTTATTATTTTGGGGGAATTTATCGGATTGTTACTCAGATGTGTTCAATTTTCACGGGATGTGTTTTAGAAGACTCCCAAAAAACGCGCCTGACTAGAATCTGTTTTTCGTTTTTCTTTTCCTGCGTGGGAAGGACGAGATGGAGAAAACAGAACAAGTATTTTATCTACATATTGTAGTCTGAAAATATTCGAATTGAAATGATTTCCTTTTTGAAACTATCCTGCGATCCGATCAGCAGAAGAATGTGCATCACGTTCAGGTGCGTAAAGTAAAGAGTCGGCGGGTTTGAGCGGAACCTTCAGCTCATCGAACTGTGGATCGGATGAATCGGAGGTCACGAGGTTGGTCCAGAAAAAAAGCAATGATGAAGGTCATGATTGGAGATGTCCACGGGGCAGGTGTGTCTGAAACTGTCCAGGCTCTGATTTCCAGAAAAATCTTTGGTTTTTGCGGCGGCGGGCCCGTCCAGGACTGTGCAGTGTGTCTGTCTGTTCTGCTGGAGGAGGAGGAAGAGGAGGAGGAGGAGGAGGAGGAGATGGACGCTCCATCCAAACTCTCCCACTTAAATTAGAGATCTATTTACAGGGTCCAGAGTGCGAGCGGAGGAGCGCGGGCCCCGTCAGTCGCTCTCCTCCTTGTCCTCCTGGATGGTGGTGGTGGAATGGTTGTACAGTCCCTGCGCCATCAGCTGCAGCGCCAGCCCGTTCTTGAAGCCGCTGGCCTTTTTGATTTTGGCCCGTTTGTTCTGAAACCAGATCTTGATCTGGGACTCGTTGAGGTTGAGCTCCTGCGCCAGGGACTGCCGCCGCTGCTCGGTGATGTAGCGGTTCACCTGGAACTCAGTCTTCAGTCTCTGCAGCTGCTCGGCCGTGAAGGCCGTGCGAGGCCGCTTGTCCTCTTTGCCGCTTTTCGACTTTTTCAGTTTCCGTGTCCTTGGGCCTGCAGTAAGGGCGAAAGGAAAGTGGAGCGGAAATATAAATATGCAGCGCAAGCTGAAGGAAATGATGGTGACGAATGATCGGGGGAATCAAAAATAAATAATAATACATAGCGAATAGGTGATTCATTCCACAGCCAACTGTGGGCAAAAACGCACATTTACGCACAGTTTACGCACCACATAAACCCAGGACTTTGCTTCCAACTCCTCTCTATCTCAGGTATAAGAAATACAACAAATACAATAAGGAACTCGTGTTAACATAGCCGATTTTAACAACCTGAATAATTAAATTAATAAATCGGAAACACAACATCTTGAAACCAACAATTAATTCACACTCATCCATTCAAACTCACTGCCATTATTATTATTATTATTATTATTATTATTATTATTATTATTATTATTATTCCGTCATACATGTATGATGACAAAAACGCATTCTATTCTATTATTATTTAATTAAGTTCATTGTTCTAAAAGTCCATTGCAACAGTTCATCATCATGAACTAATAATAATGTAAACTGCGATACACAAATAAACTCATCATTAAAATTAATTTCTGGCAATAATAATAATAATAATAATAATAATAATAATAATAATAATATAATAATAATAATAATACACTGAGTACTCAGTGTCTCACATCACCGCGCTCTCACGCATATTT